>NW_017537402.1:70971-78125 GCF_001853355.1 Bactrocera latifrons | reverse complement strand
GTGGCCAACACGACAAGGACCATAAATCTTTCGCAGAACTTTTCTCTTGAAAACTAGCAACGTCGACTCATCCGTTGTTGACATCGTCCAAGTCTCTGCACCATATAGCAGGACGGAGAGAGGACTTTGCTTCTCAATTGCCTACTCAGTCCGAAGTAGCACCTGTTGGCAAGAGTTGTCCTGCGTTGGATTTCTAGGCTGACATTGTTGGTGGTGTTTACGCTGGTTCCAAGATAGACGAAAATATCTACAACTTCAAAGCTATGACTGTCAACAGTGACGTGAGTGCCAAGTCGCGAGTGCGACGACTGTTTGTTTGATGACAGGAGGTATTTCGTCTTGGCCTCGTTCACTGCCARACCCATTTGTGTTGCTTCCTTGTCCAATCTGGAGAAAGCAGAACTAACGGCGCGGGTGTTGAGGCCAATGATATCAATAGCATCGGCATACGCCAGCAGCTGTACACTCTTATAGAAGATGGTACCTTCTCTATTTAGTTCTGCAGCTCGAACTATTTTCATCCGAGGCTGTTGTTGCGTTGTCATTGGGGTGGTTTTTTTTACGTGGCGGGTCCCAAACCCAGCGCACAACCCTATGCAGGGAATGTTTCGCCTTCTCACTTTAGCTTCAAACGGATGTTCTTAGCTACCCAGAGGATACTTGGTCAAGGACCGGAAGTCGTGAGCCGCTTGAGTCATATGTTAAAGAATCGTTTCTGGCCACTTCCAAATTGATGGCGATCAGAAAACTTTCCTCACTTGCTTGAACTTCTATACATGACTCCATCCTCCAATGAGTACTCTAATTACCTATTTTTAAAATGTGGCTTTGAAGGCAGTTCTGGACAGAGCGAATAGAAGCAGAAATTTGAAAATAATAATTTGGAAGACAATAACTTGTTTGTCACGACATATGTATGTCCCTATACAACTGATAATAAAATCATAAAATGATGAAGAGCGCACACAAATTTCGAAAAACTCCAGACCTTCGTTCACCCACTATTGCCATCCTGATCGAATACAATTTCAAAAGGAATAATTTCAATCAACCCTAAATTCACTAAATTTGCACTAGATCCTGCAAGGGAACTTACTTCAAAATATTCCTGGTATTATTTTCCTGCGTCAGTCCATAAAATTTTAATTCACGCTCTCGTTATTCAATATGCACCAGTTTCAATAGGAAAGCTCTCAGAAGAATCTGCTGAGTCAAGCAATAAGGACGTTAACATGCAAAAGTAAATACATTTCATTAAAACCAGTTTTTGATTTAGTTGAATAATTTAAAAAAAAGTCCTTTTTTCGTTGATCACCTTTTTTAATTTAATACAATTAATTAAAATTCCTTAACATTGASGGTTAACAAAGTGGGAACGGCAAAAGGGAGATAGAGGTTTTAACCTTAGAATCGTGACATCGCTGTACAACTTAATTTCTTGACTTAGGCACTCAGTGCTCATTAATGTATTTTGTATGGAAATTTTGACTTTTAAGACTTTTTTTTTTATAGAAAAGCCAATATTTCGCTTGTTTCTGCAAATAATTTAATGGAACGTTTATTGCTAGAAACAAATGTATTTTTATTGAAAAATATGAAAATCGAATAAAGTTTTATTTTTGAACTGCTCAAATGGGTGAAATTCTTCTCTGTCTTTTTGATATATTTTGATTGGGTGCAGATGTTGTTGGAGTATTGTCCACATCTTCCTCATTGCCTGAGTCCGTGTCAACTTCGGTATTGTATTTTGCAAAATAGCACTTTTCACACGTCCTTATGTAGGGTTTGGTGCATGTCGGAATAAGGTGATGGTCACAAACTGCTGTTGTTTTATTATCGATCTTATCGGTTTTGCATTTAAAATGAATTAATTTTGAAATAAATTGAATTATGAAACCTTACCTGTATTGCTGGACGCGAACTGGCCACTGCAGAAAACCGTTTGAAATTGATTGTAGTCCATTGCAATTTTAGTTGTAGAATTAATTTTTCTTTTGCATCGGTTTTGTAATTGCATCTGCGCTAGGTCCATAGAGAGTTCTTTAAAAAATATTTTACGCTTTTCAGACTTATTGGTGTTCCACATAGGGTGACTAAGATCAAACAGCCTGAACGCTGCAAGCCCAGCAATATCCAGCATGTTATAAAGTAATGTCATGGGCCAGGGGTTTGTTTTTCTTTTGCCAGAGAATCCACGTAGCATTTTGTCAAATGTATCAATACCATCTTTATGCTCATTATAATCATGTATGAATTGTGGTTTTTTGTTACAGGATTTACATCTTCGCTGGCATGAGCAGTTGAAAGCATTAGTACATTTTTCTTCGAATGTGTTGTAAAGCTTACTAATTGCATTGATTTTGAAAAACACTTTCGCCGGTACTATTCGTGCCAATAAGAAGTGTTTACCCGAACAATTGAAAAAAAAATCTGTCTCATCCTTTGCTTTCTACTCTTTTCGGATTTCACGATAAACTCGTTTCGATTTGCAGCTACGTTTCGAAAAAGAACAAGGCAGTCAATTTGATTTCAACCCTACACTACACAAAGGATTGTGAAGGTGAAGCCAAAAACCGGAAGCAATTTTATTTTATAATTCAACAAAGGCCGGCGTTGACTGCATGGATCAGATGGTTACCCATTGCACTACAAAACGGCAAACGAAAAGATGCACATTTGCCTTTTTTTGCAACTTGTTGGATGTGATGGGATTGGCTGCTTTCGTTGTTTGTAAAGAAATCGACCATCTAGATAAAATCTTTACAATCGAGAACATTGGTAACGCCCAATATCGAAAATCGTATGAACAATCTCAATGTCATCAAAAATCTATCTTGTCGTTTGGCTTTTGAATCCCATCCCATCACGAGTAGTAGCTTCAACATCAAAAGGCGCTGCTACACTCAAATGAAGGAGAGATTGCAGACTTTGCTTGCAAGAAAGCGATAAATTGCTTTGTAAACTCGGTTTTTATGTTCTAAATGTTCAAATCCAATTTCTCAACAGCATTGGAAAATTTATTACATATGTTCTTTTTTTGTATTCCTCAGGACCCATCATCATAAAACAATTGGAAAATCGCTCAAAAATGATTCATATGCTCCTAAATAAATCAAAAAAATGAACGAAAAGGAATGCGTTGTATTTCATTTTAAAAGCCGCATACGAGTTTCATTTTTCTTTTTCAGGTAGTTCAAAGTATGACCAAACCAAATCGGGAGGTAAGAAATTTCAAAAATGTATCTATATTGTACATATATAATATGAGCGTAAATACAACACGTATTTCCATACAAATGCATGTACGTAAACACATATTGGCCTAGAAAAGCACCATTGGTCTCGACTAAGTGTATCAGACCGTTGGTTTCGACCAGGGTTAATTATTTGTAAAACTGTGACTTTCTTGATATTAGGAAGCTCAAATGAATTTGATCAACTGGCTTTTTCTTAAGCGTAGCGCCCCATGCGCAATATTTCGGTTGCCGCAATTTAAATCAAAACTTTTAATCAGCAATAACTGAATTGCATTACTTCACCCTTATTTTACAAATAGTTAGCTGTTTAATTATATGTAACTTTTCTATTTTTTATATTTTCGACTGAATATTAATCAAAATTAAGAAGACTTTCGCTGTTATTATACCCTGTATATTAAGTTTGTCACGAAGTTTGTAACACCCAGAAGGAACCGTCGGAGACTCTATAATTTATATACATTTATTTATTTATTTATTTATTAAATGAAAAATAATAATACAATTATTATCTTACGGAGTAAAAAGCACTAGCTGCCAGGGCTTATGGCTTACTGCTCTAATAAAACTATATTGTCTTAGAATATTAATATATTAGCCAGTAAAAGGTAAATATGAGATTAATATTACTGTCAGTACAATTATTAAAATAATTGATGTTAGTAAAGATGCTATTTGGATCTAAGATAAATTACAATTAGGGAATTAAATTAACTTTCTGAGGCCAGTTTTGTACAAAAATTCGGCTACCTTGTGGATGTTTTCTTCAGAAAAAGCCTTGAGCGTATTTGAAATGGGTTGGTCATCAAATAGTGAGTTTCTAGTTGCACTAAACTTAGTGCATTCATCGAGGAGATGTTTAACTGTAAGCGATGAATAAGTGCAGAATTCGCAGCGTGGTCTATTTGAACCGTTTAGCAGGTGCGAGTGGGTGGCCATGGTATGTCCAATTCGAAGTCGAGTAAAGGCAATTATGTCATTTGCTCGGCAGGTGGGCGGAATATGTGGCTGCATGCCAATTGTATTGAAGTTCGAGTAATAGTTTTGCACACTGTTCCAAGAATTTCTTTTCTGTTCTTTAAGGAAGTTATTGACGAGTAGGAAGATATCTTTCCTCACCATATAATTGAAAGTAAATAATGGCTCCATAGCTACGGATTTTGCTTTCAGATCCACTAATTCGTTGCCAATAATTTCCGCGTGACCAGGAATCCACATAATTTTGATTTCTTTGGCTTTTTGTATAAGTTTGGTGCGTATTGCAGCGATTAGGGGTACCTTGTTAGTAATATTCATGATACTAKCAATAGTTGACATACTGTCTGTGCAGATTATCGTCTTGTCGTTAGATTCTGAGGCTGCTAGTATTGCGTTGTATACTGYAAMCGCCTCTGCCGTATACACTGATCCATAATTTGGTAGATGCCCTGCTATTACTGTTTTCCCATCGGCTTGGACCACGGCGAATGACTTGTGTTCCTTCGACTTTGACCCATCGGTATAGTACATTTTCCATTCGTTTCGAAAAGGAGCTCTGTATTCTTCAAAAAGGCGCTGGAATACTGTTGGGCTTGTGGTTGACTTGGCGTGATTTGTTAAACCGATAAGGAAAGATGAGTAGCTTAACTCCCAAGGTGGTGAGCTGACGGCAGGCAGAAAAGATGGTTTCGAGTCTATTCCTAAAATTTTAGCGTATTCCAGCACTCTGTGTAATGCTGGCGTGCGTCTTGGGGTTTTTGTTAGCGGCCCATATCGTTGTGATAGTGTCATAAATAATACTATTTCTGCGGAGAAAGATCTTTGGGATAATCCTCATAGTGGTATATTCAATTCTTTCTTCTAAGGTAGGCATCCGAGCTTCGGCTAAGATGCATTGAATCGGGGATGTTGGAAAGGCGCGTATACTCCTTCGAACGGCTGCATGATACGTCGAAGAGATCAGTTTTATATTACTCTTTGCGCTATTTCCATATATTGGTAAGCCATAGTCAATCTTCGACAATATTATAGCCTTAGTAACATTGATTAAAGTGTTTGGATGAATAAGGCAGTGTTTAGAAGATAGACAGCTAGGCTTCTTTCTAACTTAAGATAGTGCTCCTTCAAAGTTAAACGTTTGTCCAAGGTAATTCCAAGAAAACATAAGCTAGAAACATTTGAAATATTAATATTATCGCTTCTCGGCCTTATGGCTAAGCTCAAAGTGTAGTAAAGTGCATATACATAAATGATCAGTATGTTGAGCTGAGTCCAATAAGCCAGGTCCGTCTGTATGTCCGTCCGTCTGTCTGTATATATGTACGAACTAGTCCTTTAGTTTTTAAGACAGCATTTTGAAATTTTGCAAACGTCATTTTCTCTTCAAGAAGGTGCTCGTTTTCCGGAACTGCCGATATCGGACCACTATAATATATAGCTGACATACAAACTGAACAATCGGAATCAACTTCTTGTATGGAAAACATTCACATTTGACAATGTATCTTCACGAAATTTGGCATAGATTATTTTCTAAAGCAACAATGTTTAAGTGTTTAAAAAACTGCAGCAAGTTTCATTTCATGTGATTTTGCTTCTGCTTCTGAAAAAAACAGAAGTCACAGTCAAAGCAAAAGCAGAAAACGATCGCCGACGAAAAGCGAATCAGCAGCAGCAGACGCTGTGTAAAAAGTTTTGATTTTGCTTTGCTGCTGCTTTCGCTAAGCAACGCAAGTCGAAGCAGCAGCAACTGCTCGACTTCTGCAAGTCGTAGTCGCGACAGCTGTCGATATTTACTTTGCTGCTTATGCTGTTTGTTGCTCCCAATGTATTCTAATAAATTAAACARTTTGACAATTTGTTTTTTTTTCTAATTCATTTTTTTCATAAAATACAATATTATGCAAAATAAACTTTCAAAATCTTCGTCATCTTGAAAAAGAGATAAGTTATCAATCGCTGAGTCCAGAAAGCTTGGATTCAATTTGACCAGCAGTATATTCTCTAGTACTTCCTGACTTAGTCGATTTCGGTAATCAGTAAGTACAAGTCTTAACGTCGAAAATGCTCGTTCAATCGTCACCTGTTAGAAAACATTTGTATTTATGAAACTGTGATCATTAATTTATTAAAACATTTGTATATATGTACCTGAGTTGGTGGTACAGCAAAGCAAAAATTACTAAGTGCATATAGCTCCTGGTCAGTGCACTGCTTTCCTTTCCAAACTGTGAGAACGCCTGCATCGATTCTTTGGAAAGGAAGTTGAAGATTGTCAATCTTTGAGTAGACGTCGAATGTACTACTGACTTCCGTTTGGATCCCTTGCTCTAAGTAAGCGTTTAACAATTCATCTTCTTAATTAAAAAATGGTTCACAGATTGATGTGAGCCCGAATTCGGTGTTTAGCATAACTGTCCAGTAGAATTTATGTCATTTATTCTGCCGCATATCGATTTTAAATGCTTCGCTGCATAATTTTTTCGCTGTGGTGTTAGTGTATGTTGGAAACGAGGATAAAAAAAAGCACGAAATGAGAAATTTATTATTTAATAATATTTTCGAACGCCTTTCTATAGAGCTCAGAATATTTTCGCCAATCGTTCTTGTCATATCGTGAGTTGCATCATTTACAATTTTTTCTGTGCAAATTTTTAATTTTAGCCATTGGGCGTAAAAATTTTCATAATGCAGTTGCTCTCCTCGAAATTTTTTTACTGTTTTCTGCAATGGACTGTAAACTAAGCAATAGTTTTCAATAACATCCCACAACGATGCATCCACTTCAAAAATGTCTTCTTCGATTTTGTTTTCAGTTGACTCTTCTTCTTCTTGATTGGCGTAGTCACCGCTTACGCGATTATAGCCGAGTTAACAACAGCGCGCCAGTCGTTTCTTCTTTTCGCTACGTGGCGCCAA
>NW_017537402.1:49136-67406 GCF_001853355.1 Bactrocera latifrons | reverse complement strand
TTCAGTTGACTCAATTTCAGTTAATTCATCTTTAGCCACTAACAAATCCTTTAGCATCGTATAGGTGGATCCCCATCTGGTCAGACAATGTAGTTGCGGCATTTTTACCTGTTTCAGCTCGAATATTTCGCGAAATCCATTTGAAGTTTTTGAGCTGTATGTGCAGCACAACGACAAACTTGAATATTCCCTGTTAACACGTTTGGCAATTTTTCAATATTTTCAATTATTTTTGAATATTCATCGTTTGAGCAATATTCGTCGTCCTCGCCAAGATTTTCTTCGAAAACAAATGATAATATATTTGTTGTCTTAAGTATGTTGGCACCTTTGTAAGATGTAATTGACACTATTTGGCTTAAGTTTATATTATATTTATTTAGGACTTTTAGCACTTCAGCGGCGAGATTTTTGGCTGTGCTCGATCCAACACCTTTAATCTCTACCATGCCCAATATAATGGATTTTATTTGAGCTGAACTAATGTATTGAGCACTTATGAAAAAAATGTTTCTTGCCAGCCGCGTGGCACTGTCTATTTTTAGAGACAATAATTTATTTGCCACTTCAGTGGTTATATCTTCTTTTACATTGTTTGCTACTGTTTGCACAGTTTTTTTTGCAGTTTGATGCATTTAACGTAATTTTTTTTTTCCGTCAGCGTCTTTAAGTCCATTACAAATTGGGTCAATGATATTTCGCATATTTTCGAAATTTAAGACGTTGAATGGAATGCTGTCTTCGACAGGATTCCGATTACTTTGGGGGAGAGGTAAAAAAACCAAATTTCCGTATAAATGGGGTATATCCGGATAGGGGAGCTTCTCCAGCGGAGGAATATCTAAAAATAATATAAAAATTACTTATATTTTTTAAAATTTTCACGAGTAAAAGTTCAAAAATATGCACTAATAACATAAGGTATTTCTCTATCTTCCATTAAATTTATTTACGTTTTTCACTCTGTATATTTAAATATACACTCTAAACATTGAAATAAGTTCACATTTCAATTTTACATATTTTGTAATATTTCACCTAAATTTATTAATTTAAAAATCACTTAGCGAACTCGGCGTTGCAAAGGTTAGATTGTTTACAATTATGAGGAAAACGAGCGTTACCACATCTTAAACACCAAATATGTTGGATTCTTAAGGATTTTTCTTTGTTTGTTTTTTTGCGTGATTCTTTTTTCTACATTAATTATAATAAAAAATACTTTCTTTTTCTTTTTTAAGTTCTAATTGAGTTGTGAAAACTTTTTCCACATATTATACATTTTACATATAGTATGTGTATGTATAATATCTGATTTATATTTAATAAACACATATAATTAAAACCCTATGATAATATAGTATTATAAAATGTATATAATATCATGTCGGGATGACTGAAGTACTTTAAAAAAATAACTCTGGGCGAGCGAATACCCGGGGGGACTGAAGTACTTTCGCGTAGTACTCCTTTCTGCGCTAAAAATAAAAAAATATATTGAGTTTTTGTTATAAAGTGGTTAAAGTGGTTATATTTGTTGGTTACCATGCACTCATATTGAAACAAAATTTGAGTTTTCGTTATAAAATGGATAAAATTTAGTTATTGTATCTGTCAGCGATTTCCATTTATTTTTGATTATACATTGTTTTGTATTTTAGGTGACGATACATCAATTTTTATATTTAAAATATAAAATAAAGTGGTTATATTTGTTGGTTACCATGCACACATATTGAACGAAATTTGAATTTTCGTATTGTACTAATAAACTTTGCACTTTATTACGTAATATTATTATATAATATTATTATATAATATTACTAATACATGTATATAATATTACTTATTTGCTTAATAAATTTAAAAAAGAAAATATCCATACGCATGAATAGAGGAATTTTTGCGAAAAAGAGGAATTTCAGCGAATTGCCTTATCATCACATGGCGGCGCTCCATTTCGTCTTAATTTTTGGTAAGCAAATGGGGTTAAAACGAGTGTAAAAGGAAATTTTTTAAATTCAGGTTTTTTAGGTAAAAAACATGCTAAAAGTGTAAGATATGGAGTTATTTACAAGTTTATAGTGTAATTTAATTAATTTGAAGTGAAAAATGTGAATAAAGTGTGTTTAATGTGGTCTCGAATGTACGAATTTTTCGAATTTTTGAACTGTAATAATAATAATAAAAATACCCAACGATTACACTCCTCCCGCCCAACCGACGCGAGGGGCGTAATCCGCGAACGAGCGGAATTAGCCGAGTCATAAAAGGCAAGAGAGTTTTAAGCGTTGCGATCTTAAGCTGCTCAGGTTCAGGAATGGTTCGTTTAACTCGAAATTTGTTCTAGAAAATTTTAAAAGCAAAGGTTTAAACTGCCTGGTAGAGCGAGCGGGAATGTTAAAATTAATATCAGACAAGAAAGGTGGGCTACGGACTGACCCATTGATGAGTTTTACGAGAAATATTATACCAAGCATTTCCCTACGACTAGCGAGTGTAGGGAGATCTATAAGTTTTAAACGGTTAGAGTAAGGGGGAAGATTTAAATTGGAATCCCAATGCAAATGATTTAAGGCAAAAAGTAAAAAAAAGTTTTTGAACGGACTCTAGTTTCTCAGAATGAACTTGATAAAAAGAGTTCCATGCCACTGAAGCATACTCTAATATAGGCCTCACCAAAGATGTAAAAAGAATTTTTGTGGTAAGCGGATCTCTAAATTCTTTAGACCAACGTTTAACAAAACCAAGAGCTCCTTTAGCTTTAAAAACCATGGAAGATGTGTGAAGATTAAAATTGAGTTTGGGGTCCATAGTTACTCCCAAGTCAACAAAACTGCATACTTGGTCCAACCGTAAGTTTTGTATTACGTATGAAGTAGGGTCTACAAATCTACGTGAAAAGCACATCGTTTTACATTTTTTAAGATTCAATGGCAAGTCATTTCTATCACACCGAGAAACTAGGTTATTTAAGTCTGACATCTTTCACTATTTGAGGTGAATGATTTAAAAAGTTTTACATCGTCTTATATGCTGACGTTTGAAAACTTAACAACAGATGATATGTCATTAATAAATAACAAGAACAGAATTGGACCAAGAAGGCTACCTTGAGGAACACCTGAAGGAACATTGATTATGTCGGAAAGAGTATCGTTAAATATGACTTGTTGAATTCTATTACTAAGATAAGAAGCAACCCATTTTAGAAATATTGGTTGAAAACCAAGAAGATCAAGTTTATTCAAAAAAATTGAGTGGTTTACTTTATCAAAAGCTTTACTAAAATCTGTGTATATAACATCAGTATTCTTATTCTCCCTAAAGCCCGTTGATACATGTGATACAAATTCAAGCAAATTAGTTATTGTGGATTTCCCTTTGCGAAAACCGTGCTGAGAACAAGAAATTAGTGGAGAGATCCGGAAGGTTATGTCGTCTGTTATAATTGCTTCAAAAGTTTAGGTATTGCAGACAACTTTGCTATTCCCCTATAGTTTTCAATGGATGACCTAAATCTACTCTTACGCAAAGGAATTATAAAYGACTTTTTCCATATGGATGGAAATAAGCCTTGCATAAGAGATGAATTAAATAGTTTTGTTAGGTGTTGATATATATATTTGGCACATTTCTTAAGAAAGCACGAGGGAATCATATCTGGGCCATAATTGTATGATTGTTCTAATATATTTAACTGATATAAGACGTCTGCTTCGGAAATGGTAGGTGCATTAATGACAGAAATCGGGCATAACTTGTGCTGATTCGGAACATTTTTTGAAGATTTTGGAGAGTAATTGGACCTAAAGAATTCAGCGAGCGTATTATAAATGGTGTGATTGTCACTGGACGTACTAGACTTATATTTCATAGCGGACGGAAAATTAGAAATCCTGGGTTTGGAGTTGACGAAACCATAGAACAATTTTGGATTACGTATAATATTATTTTTTACTTTATTTATATAATTATTATAACATATTTTGCTAAGTTCAGCAAATTGTCGGCGCAATTTAGAATATTTTGAATAGTCAGCAACTAAACCAGTTTTTTTAAAAAAGTTTAAAAGCACGAGATTTTCTATTTTTTAATTTACATAATTTTTTCGAAAACCATAAATTATAACTCATTTTATGAGTAACAACACACTTCGGAACATATTTTTCAAACAAGTTTAAAATAGTTCTATTAAAGTGGGAAGCACTAAATTCAATGTTGCCACTGTAATCTGGCCAAGTAACTTCAGAAAGGTCGAATATCTCCTAAACTAAGCGTTTGCGGTACCTATAACCCTATATATTTTTAATCAGGAGAGCGCCAAAGAAATCGGAATTGTGCCCTGTCTTCAGTCACCAATCCAATATATGACATCAGCAGTTGTTTTTTATTCACTTAAATTTTTTTTTTCTAAAGTTTTTTTTTAATTTTATGGAGGAATTTGACGACTGTTCAACCCTTGCAGCATTTAAATTTATTTTGTGTAAAATAAGTAAATATCACTTTGCGCCATATTTACACGGCGTCTGCTGCTGCTGATTCGCTTTTCGTCGGCGATCGTTTTTTGCTTTTGCTTCGACTGCGGCTTCTGTTTTCTTCAGAAGCAAAAGCAGAAACAACTGTTCATTTTAAGAAGTCGCTCGTAGTCGAAGCGGTGAAAAGCAAAAATATTGCAATAAAGCAAATATTTTTAAACACTGCAACAATGTAATGTTCGAAGAAATTGTTAAGATCGGTTAACTTTAGCATATAGCTGCCATACAAATTGAAAGATCGGAATCAAGTTATTGTATGGAAAACTTTTAGTTTGACAATGTATCTACACAAAAGTTGGCACAGGTTATTTTCTAGGGCACTAATGTGATCTCCGAAGAAATTGTTCAGATCGGCTTACTATAGCATATAGCTGCCATACAAACTGAACGATCGGAAAAAAGTTCTTATATGGAAAACTTTTGCATTTGACAAGATATATTCACGAAATTTGGTATGGATTGTTTTCTAAAGCAACAATATAATCTCCGAAGAAATCGGTCAGATCGGCTTAGTATAGCATATAGCTGCCATATAAACTGAACACATAATTACTAAAAGAAATGCACCTGGTAAGGATATATTTGCTTCGGTGCAGCCGAAATTAACGTTTTTTCTTGTTTTATGTAATATTTATTACCGTAATCCATTATATAACTTATAATCAATAGGTTTTTAATATCCACTGAATAGGGAAAATGTCTTATTTTTGACTTTTAAAAAGTCGTTTGAGTATACGAACTATTTTGTTTCTTGACAAGGCAGTTGCATGAAATTTTAGTAATGTACACAGTGTATTCTCTTTAAAGTAACGGTTTGTCTTTCCATTTACATTTAAATCTGTCCATGTTCAATAATGTTTGTAAATGAGTACATACATACATATCTTTTATTCAAAACAATTSTTCCAACAGTTACCATTATAATTTATTATCTCATTTATGAATATATAATTAGATTTACATTAAATAAATGCAATATTATTACTGTATGGGGAAACTTAACTATTCATACTGACATATAAGTATTCATAATGTTTTAATAGCTTAATGTTGTTAGTAATTACAAATGTTCCTAAAATTTCACAACCTTATTTTAATTCTACCAATAGGAAAATATAAGTATTTTGATGATTAATAATTTTTGTAAACACGAAATTATGGCAAAGCGGAAAATTAGTTGTAAGCCTTTGGATTTGTATCATGATTTCTAATTTCTCAAGACCGCATAATTGGAAGGTACAAACACTCTATTAATTCATTTACACTACATAGTACATATGTATGTATGTAGATTTACAAATGAATGTTGTAACTTATACCATACCTGCATAGAATTCTGTATATCTATGCTTACAAATGAAATACCTCAATAATAACTTTTTCTGGCATTATTAGCAACAAAGACAGCAATTAAGTGAATGAAAAGCAAAAATATCGCTAACAGCGTAAAAAGCACTGAATATTCTATGGTCAGAACAATTATGTTTTATGCTCAGATTATGAATAAATATYTTTTTCCAATAACCGTTTAAGAAAATTTAAGAACATAAGTATATTGAGAAAGTAATTAAAAGAGCATACATATGTCAATTTTACAGGTAATTAGCACTCATTATGTTATTACACTAGGTTAATTTTATTTCTGTTTCAAGTGTTGTGCTTCTTTCCGCGCTTTTAAACCTCGGAAGCTTGCTTGTATTTTTGTTGCCGCATCTATTGCAATTTTCTGTTTCTTTCGCACCAAAAAACCACGTACACTTGCTTGTATTGTAGTAGCGCATTGATCTTCCTTTGTAGTTATTTCTACTCCTAATTTAGAACTATTTTCATTTGCGSTTGTGTTAATATTTTGTAATATTGTGTTATTTCCTATATTTACTTGCAATGGATCTGACATCTGCCGCTGTCTTTCCTGTATATAGCAATTCGGTGCATTGATTTGTGATTGATTTTGCATCTGCTTTCTTACACGGTAGCCACGAAATCCAGCTTGTATTTTGATGGCTGCGATTTCTTCCCTCTGAATTAGTTGGTCAAAATTAGATTCAGACGAACTTGGATGAATATGCATTTTGAACTACTATATGTTTTTTTAACACTATTTTTTATTTTTTCAATATGAAAACGCGCAAAAATTATGCAACTAAGCAACGAAATACAATTACATTGATGATATGATCGCATCTATTTTGAAGAAATAATGGAAGTAAATTTGTCCCACGTCTTTTTTCCTGTATTTTTCAAGCGAACTTGTTTAAAATGCTAAATACTCAGAAACAACAAACGCAACTATTTTGCACACTATTTTCTTCAGTGAGTTGTTTTGATTTTTACTTTAAATTTTTCTCCGTTGGCAATCGACCACATTACTTTAATTGAATTCTGTGAATGATGCAATGACTGCTCTGCGCACTAAGAGGTAATCACATATCACACCCACTGGAATCAAAAATAATTATGTATTCTCGCTTGTTTTTACACACAATATCTTTATATACATACATACATATGTATATATACAAAGATATAAATATGTATGTATAAATAAAATTAGAATGACACTTATGACGGTTCCTACTTATAGTTACTGTATGAAGAGGTGTATACTGTGCAGGACACCTGGTTACACTACTCTTTCATGTACACAATATAATATGTGTTAGTATTAATTAACAAAAATGATTTATTCATATTTTAGAATTAGATAGTAAGAAATCGAAAGATTACTCGATTCCGTTTTATGAAAAAGCAAGCTATTTTAAAGGGGATTGTTTAGTATCGCGCCGGTTAAGTACCGTTTATGGAGAAGAAAAAGGGGGAGGGGGGGCGGGCAGCGGCGGCTGGGGGTGTGGCGGGCTATCCATATCCACATCCATATGTGCGTGAAAATGTATCCATAATTGGTTTGGTACAATGCACAACAGATGAAAATACACTAGCATATATTTAGAAATTTGCAAAAAAAAAAACATTTTTTAAAGTGAATTTGTGGAAAAATTTGTGAACCGATTTTTATAAAATATGTTTTAAAACAAAGTTCGATAATTTAAGCATACATACGTGTTTAAAATTTTCCATTTGGTTCTCTCGTTTAGGTACGGTGAGCCAAAATTAACCGGCGCGATTCATCTAGGTGGCGCAGTTCATCTAGGTGGTGCATTATCGCTGCCAACGAACATTGAATGTGTTTTCAGCATCGTCTTCTGTCACGTCGTTGTATAGGCGTGATGGCTCATCAACGTTTCCCATTCTGTGTACTTTTGAAGCCGTAACCGGATAATAGGTGGGTTGTGTAAAATCACCTTTGTTGCCATGTTGATATTGTGTTCTTTTTCTATTCTATTGCGCTATTTTTATTATCAGATATTTTCTTTTTTTTTCCATTCCATGCTAGAACGTCAATTGGGACACTACCGCTTGTTACTAATATTGTATCACCTGATACTGCTTTCTTTTTTCTTGGCGGGGCCTAGTGATCTTCGCTGCCTTTCCTGCGACGTGCAGCATTTGTACCCAGAAGGTTTGTCTAGGGTCCAGTCTTACGTCTACGTAGTTTATTACTTTTTGTATCCTAAGAATATCCGTAGTCGGTTGCATGCTTATCTCGAGAGGTATGTGATTATTAGACAGCTGGGGGTTGTGTGAGTCGAGCCAAGCCTCGTGATTAAGCCTTATTCGCGCTTCTTCTGTGCCTCTTGCTGTAATTACTGCTGCAATKTCATCCGCGTAGCCAATTAAGTACGATTCGTCTGACATTTCAAGTTTTAATATTTCGTCGTAGCTGATGTTCCACAAGTCTTGGACTACCATGGATCCCTCTGGTGCTTCTGACGTGACCGCTATTTGTCGTCATCCCTCTCTAGTTTGGTAAAGCAGTTTTTTGTTGCTAAGGTAGCAACATATTCAGTAGTACTGCCGGCCGCTCTGCAGCGATTATTTTGATGATTTCTGCTGCGATGCCGTCCGGACCGGGTGATTTGTTGGCCTTAAGCTTGCCAGTGGCTAGTTGCAGCTCTTCAACGATTAACTGAGGAATTTGCGGAGTTCTTAAAGTGTGTTCTGGAGCGCCTTTTTTCGTGTGTGGAATAGTGCGTTTACAATGTGATACACTTTGACTGCGGTTCAGCCGCTTTGCTCGAGCACCGAATTTCTTCATTACTATTATATACCCAAATCCTGTTTATATCCTCGCGTATTTCCTCACATGTTTATACTCTTGCACCCAGTTGCTACAAAGTATTATAGTTTTGTTCACCTAACGGTTCGTATCACCAACTGTTATATACATATAAGTGATCAGCGTGACGAGAAAAGTTGAAATGCGGTTTACTGTCTGTCCGTCCGTGCAAGCTGCAACTTGGGTAAAAATTGAGATATCGTGATGAAACTTGGTATGCAGGTTTCCTGGTACGTAGATGGGCGTAATCGGACCGCTGCCGCGCCCAAAAATGGTCATTAACAGAAAACCTATAAAGTGCCGTAACTAAGTAYTTAATTAAGGTATAAAACTCATTTTTTGCACAGGGGATCGCAGTAGGAAATTGCACCTGTAAGAGAAAAATTTTAGAAAAGTTGGCTTGGCGCCACCCTCTAATAAGTTTAATGTGCATATCTCCTAAGCCGCTTTAGCTACAAAAACCAATATAGTGTGAAATCGGATGAAAACCCCGTTCACTCCCCATATAACGGTACTGTTCAAAACTACTAAAAGCGCGATAAATCAATAGCTAAATGCGTCAGAGACGTAAAAAATTACTGTCAAGATAGTATGAGAAAGCTTTATGGAAGCCAGTGTGAAAATTTCACAATGAGCGTGGCACCGCCCACTTTTTGGTGAATTCCCATATCTAGGGACTGACCGATTTCGTAAAAATTTGGTACGTGGCATTTTTTTCATGCGTCACGGGGTTCGTTTAGTCCCCATATATTTAATATGAAGGTAATCTAACTACCTGGTGACTTTGTACCGCACACATCGGCCAATATGTAGTTATCTTCATGAAAATGAGCCASCTTGTTACTCACAACAGTGTATCTTTGTGCCAAATTAAATAAATTTGAGCGAAAACTTGAAATACCCCCAAAATAACTAATATTAATGATTTTCGAATATCCGTATGCCTTTATCTATTTGATTATTTTTGTAGTGTGCGACATGTTAACAGTATGTGGTATTGGGAAAAATAGATTCAATTTGGTCAATACTACCTCAACTTCCATATACTATATATAATATTATATAATGATTTTCGGTTTTCTATCAAAAGTTATGCGTCTGTCAGATTGTGAGTTATATATAGTTTAGTATATAAAATTCCTTGGATTTCGATCCTCAGGTTGACCTTTTACATTTTAAAGTATATTTCTTCCTTTGATTCCTGAACTTACTTACTCTTCCTTACTTGTTTCTTTTTGCTACCGTCGATTGGCGTGCTTCAGCTTTTTTTTCCTGCTTTGCATTGCTTGGCTTCACGAATCGTGCTTAACTGGCTACGCGAATGACATTGCAGCAGTAATTACAGCAAGAGACACAGAAGAAGCACGAAGAAGGTGTAATCAGGAATCTTGGCTCGACTCACACAAACTCCAGCTCGTTACGAAACAAACACTATTACTACTGCTAACAAATAATCACATACCTCTCGAGATAACCATGCAACCGACAACGGGTATTCTTAGAACACAACAAGTAATAAACTACCTAGACGTAAGACTGGACCCAAGCTTAACCTTCTGGGTAGAAATGCAGTACGTCGAGGATATAAAAGTATATTTTGCTTGTATTGACATAATTCTATAAAGAAAACGATGTAAATGCCTTTTTTTTATTTCAATGGCATTGTAACTAGTTAACATAAAATAAACTAACGAACAATTTGTTTTGCTTATTGTATAATACAAAATAATTAATGGTGCTCTCCGTATAAATTGTAGAGAATCTGGTTACTGTATAAGGTGATACGATTTTTTGCGGTTAAGCCTTTCTTCCCATTCACTTCGAGTGACAAGAGCCCTGGCTTCAGTGTTCACATGGTCAGAAAGTCTTTCCATAAGAGACTTTGCACATTTTTTGATTGATGCAGCAACTGAGTCAATTTCGAGAACGCGTTCAAGATAGTGATTGCGATATGTTCGCAAGGCGTATTGACGGCGCACCTTAAAACTTTGTTTTGAAATCGCTGGATTTGTGCAGCAATGCTAGGGCTTGAGCAGCCCCAAAGTTGTATCCCATAAGTCCAAACTGGTCTGAACACCTGCTTGTAGACTAGAATTTTGTWATATATGGATAATGCAGAGTTTCTACCCAATAGCCAATACAAGTTTCTGAATGTGCACTCCATCTAAGTTATGTGTCCAGGGTCATGACTAGATATTTCATGGTATTATGATGTGGTATTTGCACAGCTGTCCTTTGAAACATTTTGTTTAAATGTTCCTGCATTCTTGCAATTGATGCAGTTTGTGTTTTGCCGACAGACAGAACCGCAGTATCATCTGAAAATGTTGCTATAACATAATTGTCGTGGTAGATCGCATGTAAAGAGTAGGTAAAGGATGGGTCCTAACACACTACCCTGAGGAATACCAGCCTTTATTTCCTTTAAATCAGAGTACTTATCTCCATGTTTAATACGAAAAAAAAAAACGGTCTGAAAGGTATGATTTTAAAATATTGTAATATTTTTTTAGTAAAATCATTTTAATTTTGTTTAGGAGCCCGCCATGACAAACTTTATCAAAGGCTTACGACACGTCGAAGAAGACGGCCGAGCAAACTTTTTGGTCTTCGAAGGAATTTTCAATGACTGGAGTTATTCTATGTACTTGGTCAATAGTGGAGTGAYTTTTTCGAAAGCCAAACTGATACGCCAGTATCAGTTTCCTCTCTTCAATTATCTTTTTAATACGCACAGCAAGCAGTTTTTTCAATAGTTTTGAGGGTATTGGCAGGAGAGATATGGGCCGATACGAAGTAATTTCATGCGCTGGCTTACCAGGTTTATTGAACATAATCACCTCTGCAGTTTTCCAATAAATGGATACGTATTGAAGATTTATAGTAGCATTCATTATGGCAGTAATTTTACATATAACGTTGTGAGGAAGCTATTTTAGTATTTCACTGGTAATAAGATCAAACCCAGGCGACTTTTTAGGCTTTAATTTTTTTTTATTTCTGCACATACCTCATCGTTAGTTATTAGAGGAATTTCGATRTAATTCTCGTAAGTATGAGGTTCCATTTCTGCTGCATTGGATGTGTCATATGGTTTGAAGACACTTCAAGGTATGCCGAAAAACATTTGCTTTCTCGATATCGCTCTTGGCCCATGTCTAGTCTGCTTTTCTGATTGGATGATGCTGATTTGCGGGTCGAGAAAAATTTTTGTACACTACCAAAGTGAATAATCATTACAATGGTCGTTAGATAAACTTTTCAGATAATAGCTGAGAGTTATATTTTTAAATGGCTTTATCTTATTGGTAGGTTTTTTACACAATTTGTTAAGGCAACTTTTGTCARATGGAGATCTTGTTTGTTGATACTTTCGGCGTAATCGGCGTTTTTCTGCTACCATTTCTTTAAGTTTTTTTTTATACTTATAACTTATTCTGATGTTTCTTTTGATTGGTGTACTACTCCAGGCTGCATATTGAATTGTATTTGTCAAATTCATGATTTCGTTATCTATCTCGGAATTGCAACTTATTTTTACGTGACTATCAACATTGGATAGCATTTGTTTAAATTATTCCCAGTCAGTATTTTTATTTTTTAGCGAAAGTGGAAGTTCCTTAATAACAACATTTTCGTGTAGTGTTAAATATTCTGGTGAATGGTCAGAGGTCATATCCAAACCGCTTTCTATGTACATATAATGTGAGAAGATATGTTTTGTAATGAAAAAATCAATAAGATCTGGCGTTTTAAGTGAATCTGTTGGCCAATAAATTGGTGTTCCAGTAGACATGATATTGCACCCAGCCAATTGAGGAGCTTTCAATAACTCTCTGCCTTTTGTGGTTATAAGCCTCGAGCGCCAGTCAGTATGTTTCGCATTATAATCACCACACATTATAAATCGGTTTTTATGGCTATTGATCAGTTCCAGATAGCTATGACATTTTATTTGATGTCTTGGGGGACTGTAAACTGCTGTAAGGGGCAAGTTGTTGTCACTATCTATCGTGACCGTTGTTGCTTGAAATTCATCTGTAGATACGCGGTTTCCTTATGTTGCTTCTTATTATAATACGAGCAACAGCTCCTCCGCGTGCACAATTGTTCGGATGCATTGCATGATCCATTTTAAAGTTTCTGAGTTTAATGTAAGTTTGCTTGCTAAAATGGGTCTCAGATATTAAGCATACGTAAATTTTGTCAGTAGCGAGTATAGTTTCTAGCTCATTTTAGTGCTTAGTAAGGCCGTTTGCGTTCCATAGCATAATTTTTAAGAATTTTGTCATATTTTTTATTTTTTTGTACTGCTCTTTCGAGCTTCTGAAGCCTCTTCTCAAATGCAACGGTAAACTTATTTTGTTTTGTAAGCTTTTCTAAGATTTGTTGAAGAATGCTAGCATAATTTGAACCAGTGTGCTCTTTTACAACTTCCGAATAATTTAGCTCATTTGCTGTTGAAAGCCGTTGGTTGGGGTATTGCGTTTTTTGGGTGGCTTTTAATATCTTTTACAACCGAGCTTTTAGGACGTGGGTCGTTTTTCTTTGTACCAGTTCTTTGGTCACGAATCTTTTGCAGTTCTTTTCCAACTACGCATTATCACCACAGTTACAACATTTGATTAGATCTTGAACACTCTATGATCTTATGCTTTCCCGCACACTTGCTTACCACAGTAGTTGTGAGTATGTCCATATGAATGACACAATTTGCATTGTGGTATGAGCTTTGACTGCTTTACAGCTTCAATGACAAAAACTGAATGCAATATGGTTTTTATTGCATATATGTTATTTATATTTTCTGTTGCATCGAAAGTAAGGAGAAACATATCTAACGGCTCTTTCGTCTTCCACTTCAGTTTTTTTGATGCGTTTATAGCTTTGAATCCCTCCTTATGAAGGTCAGATATTATAGCCTCTGGCTCGTTTTAGTGATGTTAATTTTTAACCGTTACCTTAATTGGACGAGATTGCTTATTTTCATAAGAAAACCACGGTAAATTCTGTGTAGACAGAGTTTTGTTTAACTTTCTATAATCATCTGAGTCTGATGTATTTATTTTATATGTATTATTATTTAGAAGCTTAATAGTAAATGCTTTTTTTACCTCATCATTCGTAATTTTATATATTTTTTGGTATTCACAGTCACCCGATATCATTATTGGAGGAGGTCGTGAGATTTTCGTTTCTGTTTGATTTCTTCCGACTTCTTTTGGTATTTGATGTAGTTGGAACCACAAGCTGAGGAGATAGTTTAGCTTTCCTTCTTTTACTGGACCTTTTTTTCAAAATCCAATCTGTTCCGCGAGCAAGCTCTTCCTCATCTGTTGCGTGTAATTCAGCATTTATTTCGTTATTTGTAGGACTTAAATTCTATGTTTTTAGGTTCTGATTTTCGGCTTTGAGAAATGTTATCTCTTTCTTTAATTCGTCGTATAATTGCTCTATTTTTCTAACTGCCTGGTTGTTGGTTTATAATTTTTTCATAATGATTTAGCTTATTTGCTGTAGTTTCTGGGTTTTTCATATATTTTGCCACCACCAGGTGAAGGCGTTCGGACATTTTTCATTATGAGTCAATATTTAGTAAAAATAACTATGTGGCAACTATTACGTAAAACATTTACCCATTTCGGTGTATACTTCTAGGCTGATCTAGTATATGTAAAAGCTTAACAATAAATAAAGCAAATATAATTGGTTCTTATATTAGATAAATAAAGCTTATACCAGAGAAAGTATATAGCAAACAGAGAACGTCTATCATAGAGAAGGTTCACAGCGCGGAGATCGTAAAATATTTTTGGCTAACTCGGTCGAGATGAGCCAGTTTCACCACTGCCCGCTCGGCAGGAGAAATTTTAATATTTTCGTTTGAACAGAGCAGAGCGCGAAATAAAAATTATGCTCAAAACTACATATATATTGCTCTTATAGACGTATGTTCGCTCTTTTGCTTATATTTTTAAAAGTTTATATGCAAACATGTGTATTCGTATGAATTCTTTTTGTGCATATTAATGAATACATGTGTAATTGAATACATTTGAATTAGATTACTTTTCAGGGCAATATTCGTAGTTACATATGTATGTCTAGTAGAATCGTGATCGCAAAAATTTACACATAGAGTACCATTATCAAAATAATTTGAATGCACCTTGGTAGCGACATAATTTTTTAGTACGCATTGCAAAAACTGTCAGTTTAKTGAAACTATTACAAAGTGCACGTTGTTTTAAAAAATGAGTTCCGCGTACGAGAAGCGATTTGAAGCTGTATTTCTTTGTCTACACCCTAGAGGGCCGAAAATGTCACGTTTAGCTGCTGCAAAATATATGAAGAAGTCGAAGTCATTCGTAACGAAATGGACTAGTCGGTGTTTAGAAGTAAAAAATGTCGACGATTTGCCTGGGCATGRCCCTAAAAAAGACCTCACCAAAGCAGGACAAGAAGATCCTTGATTTGTTTGCGACGAAGCCGGGCTTATCGTTGCGTAAAGCTAAAGAAGTTGTAGAGAAAAGTGTTGTTAAAATATCGTTAGAGACGACTCGAAAACGTTTAGGCGCTAACGACGTCAAAACCGCAGCTCTCTTAAAAAACCGTTGCTCTCATCATCACACGTTGAAAAAAGACTCGCCTGTGCCCGTGCCAATTCAGAACGGAATTGGAATAATGTAATATTCACGGATGAATCTTCATTTTGGGCAAATAGTAACATAAATCGATCTTGGTGTACCGCTAACAATCGATTGGTCCAACGAACTGTTCAACACCCTGTGAAGGTCCATGTTTGGGGATGTTTCTCAGAAAAAGGATTTGGACGCCTTTTCGTGTTTATCAGCAACTTGAATGCGGTTTTGATGAACAAAATTTATCAAACAACAACAAACTTGATTACCATCAGCTGCGAGATGTTCGGGAGAAGAGGACACTCTTAGATTTTGCAAGAAGACAATGACCCCAATGATCGCAGTCGAATGTGTTCAGAGTGGGAACAGCAAAAAGGTGTTAGATTGACCTTCACAGTCGCCTGATGCCAATCCGGTAGAAAATGTGTGGGCAATAATAAAGCAGAAACTCAGAGGAAAACGATATGGACAGTAAAACAGTTGTCAAGACAAATTCGGCTGATTTGGAAACGATTGCCTCGGCAACTTGCTCAAAACTTAGTGCAAAGTATGAGTCGGAGGTGTGAGGTCATAATAGCGAATGGCGGTGACTATACATGTTATCAAAAGTATTGCGTACTATAAATATTATAAACGTGTAAAATGTTGCTTATTTGAAACGAATCGGGCAAATAAATTCCAAGTTATGGCGATCACGCTTCTACTAGACAGACTGTATATAAGAAACTATCATAATATTATTAAAAAAAAATTAACAATAGTGATAAATGTACATTAATGGTACATTTTATCATTCAAAACTTATCATGTTTCATGACCATATGTATGTATGTGTTTATGTTCGCTTTCGCGAATTCTAATCATATTATCASTTATTAATAATAACATGTGCGCGCTGCTCATATGTACATAAATATGCTCGCATAACATTGGCACACAAATAATGCATACTCAATTACATTAGATATGCGTTCATATGTAGATATGTCACCCGCAAACTCTACAAACATTGCTTTACAAAAACAACAATCGTTTGAAATAGCATCATACATACTTATATGCGTATACATGTAAATATGTGCGTATGACATTCCCACCCAAATAATCCATACACAACATGCATACTTATATGCGATCACATGTAGATATGTATGTCACCCGCATAAACTACAAATATTGTTCCACAAAAACAACAAGCGTATCAAATAGCATCAGCAGCGTCTCAAGTTAATATGGCAGACAAATAGTCGATGCCCAAATTTGTAGAAAAGTACATAACAACAATATTTGCATTCGTGGACGCAAGCGACTTTCAACTGGCAAACTTGCTTCATTCATAAAAACAAACAGCATGACATCTCCCCGAGCATGCCTTTGCCCACAAGCGTCTTTTCGCGGCGATGGCAAAAGCTAAAAATCATAAATTGAACAATTTCTGATATTTGCATAAGAAGGAAAAAGTGACAACCCCGCAAATATAAATATTCAAATATATTAGAATAAAATTGACAACAGAGATTTTTTGTCGATTTTCAAGTCTAGAAATGTGGCAAAGAAAATATTCAATATTCCTCTGATTTATGTGTACAGTGAATCCCGGTTAAGTAGTACTCCGCTTAAATTAAAATCATCGCTCTTAACTGCCCATATCTTGCTGCATCTCACGGTTGGTTTTTTGAAATACATATAAATTATTGTTTTAAGTACCACTCGCTTAAGTATTCGCACTCTATTATGTGCCATATTATATTTTTATTTTCACAAACCACGAATAATTGTATCTTTGACTGTGGCACATAACCGGGATTGACAACATACAAAATATTTTTATGCGGCTTGAAAAAATCTGCCTCGATATGTATGCATGTTCATACAAATACATACATATTTACACAAGTTTATAGGTAAAGCTGTTAGAGCGGCAAAGGTAGCGGTGACAATCGGCGATCGTTTGCTTATTTTTTCGCACAGCTCGGATTTTCTAGCAACAACACAATGTTGTCGTCTCGTCGGGCCTTCCACACATTGACTTTTTAACAAACGTGGTTGTCCATGTGAAGGGAGATTTCGCATGAAGCATTCAGTGTACATATTTACATACATACATATATTGTATGTAGACAAACAGGACCAACAGCGCAATGTTGCGACGCATTGTTGTCGCGTTGGTCCATCGACACATTGACTCTTTGATAAATCGTGAGCTTCGGCACTTGGTTGTCCGTGTCAACGTAGATTTTGGATGAAGCACTGAGTGTACATGTATATATAAAAATGTGGTATGTAGACATGAGTGACATATTTTCATACATATGTGGCATGTTGACAAATTTGCAAACATTATGCGTATGCAGAAATTGATGTGCTCAAACGAAAGAGAGTATACACACGGTCTTACAGACACAATTATGTAGTCTTGCAGCAGTCAAAATAACTGTGTCCTTAAGAACATGTGTACTAAATATTTTATAGATGTTGCTTGAAGCTTGTCGCTATCTTTGTGTTCAGCAAATCAATCTTGTTCAATCCTAAATGATTTTTACTACGAATTAAAGACCAGTTTATTATTTTCAGATTAAATATGCTAATTTTATTGTTTTTTTCTGTTATTTATTGGAAACTTAACAATTTAAAAGTTTTAATAAAATGAAATAAAATGTTTAAAAAAATTAAAAAATGCCGAATTACAAAATTGTCCATTTAAAATGGAAATTTTTCTCACGATTTATTGCTTAAAATTAGTCATTTAATTTCACCTGCTTTTTTAAACATAATTTAATCCATCTAGATTAAGTGCAATATTTGTKTTTAAATTCCAATCGTTGGGCATGCTTTCGTCCGACCATATTTTACAAAGAAGCTGATGCATGCTCCTTATCAGCTCTTCGCCGCCGTGTTTGAATAGCTCGGCCGG
>NW_017537402.1:41020-48016 GCF_001853355.1 Bactrocera latifrons | reverse complement strand
ATGGCCACTGTAGTAAATGCCACAAGGACCTACTCGTCTCTGTCCTTGTCCCGTCCATCGCATTTCTTGGACGGCGGTGATGTCAGCCTTTATTTTTACAAATACATCAACCAGCTGGGCAGCTGGGGCACCTTCCCAATTAAGGGACCGGACATTCCAGGTGCATGCCCTCAAATCATAGTCCTTAATTCGTTTGCCATGGTCGTCATCAAAAGGGGGGTCTCTCATCCGAGGCTGTTGTTGCGTTGTCATTGGGGTGGTTTTTTTACGTGGCGGGTCCCAAACTCAGCGCACAACCCTATGCAGTCAATGTTTCGCCTTCTCATGTTAGCTCACCTTCAAACGGATGTTCTTAGGCTACCCAGAGAATACTTGGTCAAGGACCGGAAATCGTGAGCTGCTTGAGTCATATGTTCCAGACAGAATCGTTTCTGGCCACTCCCAAGTGAATGGCGATCAGAAAACTTTGCTCACTTGCGTGAACTTCTACACATGACCCCATCCTCCATAAGTAGTACTCCGCTTAAATGAAAATCATTCCTTTTGCTGCATCTCACGGTTTGTTTTTTGAAATACATAGAAATTATTGTTTTAAGTACCAATCGCTTAAGTATCCGCACTCGCTTATGTGCCACATGATATTTTTTTTAACAAATCACAAAAATATGTATCTTTGGTTGTGGCACATAACCGCGATTGACTGTACTTGTCAAGGAATGTAAAAAATATTTGTACGCGGCTTGCAAAATTCTGCGTCGATATGTATGCAAGCTCATACAGAAACATACATATATACGCTGGTTTGTTCTTGAAGCTACTACAGCGGCAAAAGAAGCAGTGGCAATTGGCGATCGTTCGTTTGTGTTTTCGGCACAGCTCAGATTTTCTACCAACAACACAATGTTGTGATGCTTTGTCGTCACGTCAGCCCTTCGACACATTTACTCTTTGAAAAAACTTGAGCTTCAGCCATTGGTTGCCCATGAAACGAAGATTTCGCATGAAGCAATAAGTTTACACATTTACATACAAAGTTGTGGTTTGACTAATTTACAAATATTATGCGGATGGTATTTTTGTTTATCTTTTAACATGTTATCAAAACTTTTAAAGACCTGTAAATAAATATGTATGTATATACATAAATATCTTATCAAACCTACATTAATTAAATATTTACATAGGTAATAATGCATGTATGACTTTATTATATATTTCCAATGGCGTTAAGGAACTTATCATGAAATAGTTCAATTTGTACGTACATGCTAGTGTGCTTTGATATAAAATATATAGAAAATATACATGTATGTATATATGTATATAAATTATATGCAGTCGTTTGCGCATTGTAAACATACGAATCTGTAAGAGTACATTTCTAAACATTGAAATTAACATATTTTTTCCCATTGGCTCTAACAACTACTCAGTTCTGTTCTTGTCGTGCCCCTGATGTTAAGTGGTGAAACGCGTTCTCCAGAGAAGAATAGAGAAGGTTCACGGCGCGGAGATCGTAAAAATATTTTTAACTAACTCGGTCGAGATGGAGAAGTTTCACCACTGCCAGCGTGAAATAAAAATTATGCTCAAAACAATATATTGCGCTAACAGACGTATGTTCGCTCTTTTATTTATATTTCTATACAGTTTACATGCAGAATTTGTATTCATATGAATTCTTTTTGCATATTTATGAATGCAGGTGCAATTGAATACACTTTAATTAAATAACTTTTTCGAAGCAATATTCATAGTTATTTCTTGTATTTGATATATTCATACTTATGTGCATACTTCATTACGTAGTTATTTATATAACAAACTATAATAATATRTTATAAATATTAAATATATTACAATAGTGATAAATATACATATGTAAATCGTATATTTTATCATTCAAAACTTACATATGTATATTCACATGTATCATATTTATATTTCTATACAGTCTACATGCAGAATTTGTATTCATATTAATTCTTTTTGTGCATATTTATGAATGCAGGTGCAATTGAATACACTTCAATTAATTCATTATTTTATCATTCAAAACTTACATATGTATATTCACATGTATCATAATTATATGTGTTTATGCTCGCTTTCGCGAATTCAAATCATACAGTATTATCACTTATCAGTAATAACAAGTGCGCGCTGCTCATATGTACATTTCCACACAAATATTGCATACACAACATACATACTTATATGCGTTCACAAGTAGATATGTCACCCGCAAAAATTACAAATATTGTTCTACAAAAACAACACTAGTTTCAAGTAGTATCAGCAGCGTCACAAGGCAATATGGCAGCCAAATAGCTGATGCCCAAATTTGTAGAAAAACACACAACAACAACATTTTCATTCATGAACGCAAGCGACTTTCAACAGGCAAACTTGCTTCATTCATAAATTACCCACAAGCGTCTTTTCGCGAACAATTTCTGATATTTGTATGAGAAGGAAAAAGTGACAACCCCGCAAATATAAGTATTCAAATATATTAGAATAAAATTGACAACATAGATTATTTGTCCAATAAAGTCTAGAAATGTGGCAAAGAAAATATTCAATATTCCTCTGATTTATGTGTACAGTGAACCCCGGTTAAGTAGTACTCCACTTATATGAAAATCTTTTTTTTTTTTTTTGATATACATCTAAATTATTGTTTTAAGTACCGCTCTCTTATGTACCATGCTATATTTTTATTTTCACAAACCACGAACAACAGTATCTTTGATTGTGGCACAAAACCGGGATTGACTGTATTTGTCAAGAAATGTTCAAAATATTTTTACGCGGCTTGCAAAAATCTGCGTCGATATGTATGCAASCTCCCACACAAACATACATATATAGGCTGGTTTATTAGCGAAGCAGTACAGCGGCAAGGGAAGCGGAGACAATCGGCGGCCGTTCGTTAATTTGCATTGAGTGAAGCATTGAGTGTACATGCATATGTGGCATGTAAAAAAATTTGCAAACATTATGCGTATGCAGAAATTTATGTGCTGAACACAAAGAGAGCGACAAGCTTCAAGGGACATCTGTCAAATATTAAAATACTCACGGTCTTATGGACACAGTTATGTAGCCGTGCAGCAGTCAAAATACATTGTATTGTAGGTAGAAAATCCGAGCTGTGCGGAAAAAATAAACCAAGAGTCGCCGATTGTCATCGCTTCCCTTGCCGCTGTACAGCGTCGCCTACAAACCAGCGTAAATATGTATGTTTGTGTGTAAGCTTGCATACATCTCGACGCAAATTTTTGCAAGCCGCGTAAAAATATTTTTTACATTCCTTGACAAATACAGTCAATCGCGGTTATGTGCCACAATATATAGATTTTTGTGCTTTGTTAAAAATAAAGATAAAATATGGCACATAAGCGGGTGCGTATACTTAAGGGAGTGGTACATAAAACAATAATTTCCATGTATTTCAGAAAATCAGCAAGATATGGGCAGTTAAGAGAAATGATTTTCATTGAAGCGGAATACTACTTAACCGGGATTCAGTGTACACATATATCAGAGGAATATTGAATATCTTCTTTGGCACATTTCTTGACTTGAAAATCGAGAAACTATGTTGTCAATTTTATTCTAATATATTATATTTGAATACTTATATTTGCGGGATTGTCACTTTTTCCCTCTCATACAAGTATCAGAAATTTTTTAATTTATGATTTTTAGCTTTTGCCATCGTCGCGAAAAGACGCTTGTGGGCAAAGGCATGCTCGGGAGATATCATGGTGTTTGTTTTTATGCATGAAGCAAGTTTGCCTGTTGAAAGTCGCTTGCGTTCATGAATAAAAATGTTGTTGTTGTGTGTTTTTCTAAAAATTTGGGCATCAGCTATTTGGCTGCCATATTGTCATACGTCTGTTACTGCAATATATAGTTTTGAGCATAATTTTTATTTTACACCTGTCTCTTATACACATCTAGATGTGTATAAGAGACAGAAACTCAACATAGTGAAAAATGTTTTTTCATCCTTGGAAACACATCCAGATCAACTTCAAACCCAACACAGARCCAGACAGACAGCAATATAATATTCAACAACAACATCAGRAAGTGAGAATCCGATTAACTATATTATATATAATAATWATTATTATTAAATGTATGTAACTGAAAAAATTAGCATAGAGTAAGAAATTCAAAGAAAAAAAAAAGAACGTCTGGAAAACAAGAAATCAAAAAGTTGCAAGAATTCCTACATAAAGTAACCTTGATAAAAACCAAGCAAGGAAACATTATTTAAAACATATTATTAGACAGAATTTCTTTTTTTTCCTCCCGAAGCTATAAAAAAAGGGGGAAATAAAATGGCAGTACCAGTTCAAAACATTCTTTCCTTTAACCCTTTAAAATATCTTAATAACTTACCTGAATTCTGTGGCGACTCAAGAGACCTACAGACATTCACCACACTTATTAACCGAATACACCCACACCTACAAACATATGACGAACTGTCCCAACTAGTTTTTTCGGACATAATAAAATCAAAGCTAAAAGGAAGAGCAAGACAGGCAATAGAAATAAACTGCCACGCGACCTCATGGACAGAAATTAAAAACATACTACAGCATAATTACGGGGATAGACGTTCTTGCGAAGAACTCTTTTTGACGAATTACAGGCGTGACTTTTAGAACAAACACTTTAGATTTTTACAACGACATGACAACCAGGTTAAACAATTTAAATAACAAATTAGTAACCATTTTAGGAGAAACCGAAGCAACTAGAGACAAGCGCACTGCCCTCCATATCTTTAAAAACAAACTTCCTGAACCAATGAAATCAATCCTTTTCTGTAGGACCCCAGAAGACTTGGAACATGCTATGGACATACTGTTCCAAGCCGGGTACGTACATACAGGGAACAATAACGTGAACAACAGCACAGAATTTAAAACTCATTCAAGTAATAGGAATACTGACTATAGAAACAATACACAATACAATAAAAAAAAAGACAGCAGGAATAGAACACAGTACGGGAATTCCCAACAACCATTCAACAGAAGGAATTTCCAACCAATGCCCCAAAATAACGGAAGAAATTACCAACAATCCCAACCATACCAACAAGCAAACCCACAAAACCCCAGTCCTCAAAACCCATCCTTCCCGAGATCAAATTTCAGAAACCAACCGGAACCTATGGACATAGGAAAAATAGAAGTGGCTGAAATTTTGCAGGAATCAATAATGAAAACAAAGATAGGTTTTATAAGACTTATAATAGACACAGGCGCAACAAACTCCATTTTAAATCCGGGTATCTGCGACYCCAAAAGAATTCATCCAACTAGCCCACTTTTAATTAAAACTCTCCAACATCGAATTTACGTTGACAAAAAGGCAATAGTACCCACTTCGAAAACGAAAACTTAAATGAAAGAAAGATAGTAGTACCAAATGACTCTGACCTAGTATATTATAAGGAAGAAAACGGCGGAAACATTGTAAGAGAGGGAATTTTAAATGTAAGAAATCAAGAAGCAAAGATAAACTTATTATCTGAAACCAATCGGGTGACTACGCAAAAAGTAGATCACGAAAATTTTAACATAATTTTAACAAAATAAAGAACCTAAACCATTGCCTGACCAAATTAGAATAGCACACTTGAACCCCGAGGAAAGATCACAATTGTTGCAAATAATAAAAGGATATTTTTTACCAGAAAAATGAAGGACCTTCATTTACTTCAGCAATAAAACATAGAATTAGAACTACAAACAACATACCTATATTTTCTAAGTCATATAGGTACCCGTACGTACATAAGGAAGAAGTCACAGATCAAATTCAAGAAATGTTAAAACCCGGGATAATTAGGAATAGCAATTCTCCCTACTCAGCCCCAATTTGGATCGTGCCAAAGAAGGCCGATGCCAGCGGGAAGCCAAAGTGGAGACTTGTAATCGACTATTGTAAACTGAACGAAGTAACGATCGATGACAAGTTTCCCATCCCGAACATAGACAAGATTCTTGAAAAACTGGGAAGAGGCCAGTACTTCACTACACTCGATCTGGCGAAGGGTTTCCACCAAATCGAGATAGAGGAACTGCATTTAGTGTCGAAGGAGGGCACTATGAATTTCTGCGAATGCCTTTCGGACTAAAAACAGCCTGCAACGTTCCAGAGATTGATGAATAATCTACTCCAAGATTATATCAACAAAATCTGCCTAGTATACCTGGACGATATAATCATATTTTCAACATCCTTACAGGAATATATGAACTCACTTAGACTTATATTCGCAAGATTACAGGAGGCAAATTTAAAATTCCAGCTAGATAAATCAGAATTTCTAAAAAAGGAAACAGAGTTGCTTGGGTCGATAATTACAACGGAAGGAGTCAAGCCCAATCCTAAAAGATAGAATGCGTTGTTAACTTCCCAATACCCAACACAGCAAAACAGATCAAGCAATTCTTAGGGCTCACAGGCTACTAGCTAAACCAATGACTAGGTGCTTAAAGAAAGATTCACAGATAAATATAAATGACTCGGACTACGAAAAAAGTTTTAACACCCTTAAGACCCTACTAACACATGATCCAATATTAACATACCCAGAATTTTCTAAAATATTTACATTGACGACGGACGCGAGTAATTACGCTTTGGATACTTTCGCAAGATAATCATCCAATATGCTACGCCAGTCGCACCCTTAATACACATGAAACAAATTATAGCACAATATAAAAGGAATTATTGGCGATCGTATGGGCTACAAAATATTTTAGGCCAAATTCAAAACTTGTTAGGTGGAGATTAAGACTATCTGAATACGATTATGATATTAGGTACAAGAAAGGAACAAAGAATAGTAATGCCGACGCTTTGTCAAGGATTGAAATTGAACCCAGCATTAATACTCTAGAGTGCGACAGGGGAACGATAAAAAGTACTACTTCACCAATTAATATGTTTAAAAAT
>NW_017537402.1:38391-39865 GCF_001853355.1 Bactrocera latifrons | reverse complement strand
CAATTACCCCAACATTCAAGACTCAAACTATCGACTTACAGGACGTATCGAGCAATAATGGATACATACCGATAAAAACAGAAGAGACTAAAACTGTAGAACACTACATAAAAGTACTACACATAATAAACACCACAGAATACGAACGAACTATGGAAATAATCAAAACCAACATTGACATCCTAAAGATATCCAGCAGCGAATCAAAAAATCAATAAACACAATAAATAAGAACTTTATGCTATTAAGAGCAAAAATAGAAAACCTTAACCCACATTTCCGAAAGAAACGGGCTCTCTTAAACATTATAGGAAAAGATCTAAAAATTATTGCAGGTACAATGGACAGTGACGATGAAGAACAAATAACTAAAACTCTTAATCAAAGTCAAGAATATTATAGGGAGTAAAATTTCAACCATAGAGGACGAAATAACATTTATAGAGCACATATACCAGATTAACAATGACATCTCACTCCTACGGCATGACGTAGACGACAGAGGAATAATTATTTTCTCCGGGAAACTGGGAATCATCCCCACAGATATTCTCAGCCAAACCGAACTCGAATTCCTCACAGACTTCGACAGTTATACTAATATTAAAGTAGCCATAGCACTTCACGATGGTAACATTATAATAATTCTCTCTATACCACAATATTCGCAAGATTCACTATCCATGGTGACATTCGTACCCATTCCTGACAAAAATAATAACTCCATAAAGGTTAACCACTCTGATGTTCTCATAGATTTAGAAAGCAATATTTATAGCACATATATCAAAGATAATCTAAAAAGAAATCCTATAAAAATTAATGATGATTATTTAAACAAAATACTAAACTTTGAAGAAGCTAATTGCAAAATGCAAACATTAAATACACATGAGATAAGCGAAATAATTCCTGGAGTACTAATTCTTAAACATTTTAACAGCATAATATCCCATAACTGAAACAAAGCTAAATTAAACATTTCAGGAAATTACTTAACCAAATTCGAAAATTGTGAAATAAACGCGTTAAACAAGACTTTTACAAATGTCAAAATAAAAATACAAGACAAGTTTATTCCTCCTAATATCATTACAAAAATTAAAGACAATAGTAATACAACACTAGCAGACATAAAAATTTAATCTTTATATCTGAAGCAAATAGAATACGAAGAAACACTGAAAAATATACTATATACAGATAAGAACTTAAAAATACTTAGTTTTGGTATAGACATCTAAATTATTATATCAATATGTATCTTAATTTTTTTTATATACCTCTTTAAGAATACAAAAACATATATTCCAAATGTACAATTAAAAAATGAAACTACTATAAACAATCCGGCAAAGATAATATAATTTCGTCGGAGCCTCAAACTAACGGTGGGGGTGTTATAAAGAATACTATTTCCAAAGAATTTTAATACGAATATTTATTAATGCAGTTTTCCAAAGAATTGTTTGTC
>NW_017537402.1:23576-37503 GCF_001853355.1 Bactrocera latifrons | reverse complement strand
CGACGTCAAAGAGAGAAGGGAGTAGCGTTTTTCACTGGGCACTTACATTGCGCGCCCATAAGATAGGTCGAATCAGCTGACACGACCCACGATTCTGCGTTTTTGACTGTTTCTGCTATTAGAGCCAATGTGAAAAAATATGTTAATTTCAATGTTTAGAAATGTTCTTACAGATTCGTATATTTACAATGCGCAAACGACTGCATACAATTTATATACATATATATGTATATATGTATATTTTCTATATATTTTATACCAAAGCACACTAGTATGTACGTACAAATTGAACTATTTCATGATGAATTCCTTAACATCATTGGAGATATATAATAAAGTCATACATGCATTATTACCTATGCAAATATTTAATTAATCTAGGTTTGATAAGATATTTATGTATATACACACATACATATTTATTTACAGGTCTTTAAAAGTTTTGATAACATGTTAAAAGACCAAGCGGTCGCACATATTCACGTATGTAATTATGTGTGCATGTAAACAAAAAGAACCATCCGCATAATGTTTGTAAATTTGTCAACCCACAACTTTGTGTGTAAATGTGTACACTTATTGCTTCATKCGAAATCTTCGTTTCATGGGCAACCAATGGCTGAAGCTCAAGTTTTATCAAAGAGTCAATGTGTCGAAGGGCTGACGTGACAACAAAGCATCACAACATTGTGTTGTTGGTAGAAAATCCGAGCTGTGCCGAAAACACAAACGAACGATCGCCAATTGCCACTGCTTCTCTTGCCGCTGTAGTAGCTTCAAGAACAATCCAGCGTATATATGTACGTTTCTGTATGAGCTTGCATACATATCGACGCAGAATTTTGCAAGCCGCGTACAAATACTTTTTACATTCCTTGACAAGTACAGTCATTCGAGTTATGTGCCACAACCAAAGATACAGATTTTTGTGATTTGTTAAAAAAAAAAAAACTATCATGTGGCACATAAGCGAGTGCGGATACTTAAGCGATTGGTACTTAAAACAATAATTTCTATGTATTTCAAAAAATAAACCGTGAGATGCAGCAAGAGGGATGATTTTCATTTAAGCGGAGTACTACTTAACCGGGATTCACTGTACTGACTTGAAAATCGACAAATAAACCATGTTGCCAATTTTTTTCTATACTTATATTTGCGGGGTTGCCGCTTTTTCCTTCTCATAAAAATATCAGAAATTCTATGATTTTTAACCAACGTCGCTAAAAGACGCTTGTGGGCAAAGGCATGCTCGGGGAGATGTCATGCTGTTTGTTTTTATGAATCAAGCAAGTTTGCCTGTTGAAAGTCGCTTGCCTTCATGAATGAAAATATTGTTGTTATGTACTTTTCTACAAATTAGGGCATCGACTATTTGTCTGCCATATTGACTTGAGACGCTGTAGATGCTATTTGAGACGTTTGTTGTGTTTCTAGAACAATATTTGTAGTTTATACGGGTGACATACATATCTATATGCGAACATAAACACATATGGTCATGATTTTGATTGATAAAATGTACGATTAATGTACATTTATCACTATTGTAATATATTTAATTTTTTTTAATAATATTATGATAGTTTGTTATATACATATGTACATAACTGCGAATAATAATTTGAAAACTAATTTAATTCAAATGTACTCAATTGCACATGTATTCATTAATATGCACAAAGAGAATACACATGTTCGCATATAAACGTATAAAAATATAAGCAAAAGAGCGAACATGTGTCTGTTAGAGCAATATGTAGCTGGCAGTGGTGAAACYGGCTCATCTCGACCGAGTTAGCCAAAAATATTCCGATCTCCGCGTTGTGAACCTTCTCTATGATAGACGTTCTCTGTAACGTTTTTGACAATATAAGCAATTAAATTTGCGTTTGCAATTTGTATATGTATGCGCAAGTGACAGGCAATTTGTGCAAAGTCTTTTTGACCTGACAAAATTTTTTCGTTCGTTAATCTTTAAGTTTTTAAACTTTTCGCAAGATATAAGTTAATGCTCTCTTGTGCATAGTTCGCATGACGTGTTTTTTCTGTTCGGATATGATCGAGTGCGTTTTGTGAAATTTTTGTGTCTAGCTTGGGGTCTATAGAAGCTTCTATTTTGGTCGTGTTTAACTATTTTTTCTTTTACTCTTTCCGCAATTTCATATTACGTAGTCAGAAAATCTTTCATTTATTGCCACGTTGGACATCTTTCTCTTGCCCATGTTTATCAGAATAGGGTCCCAATTGCCTGTGGGAATATTTAGTGTCGATAGAATCGACAAACAATTTGAAACAGTAGATCCTTGTTTGATGAATTCTACACTTGTTTCTTTCTTAATTTTGGTCAAGTTCATTAGTATTGTTACTTGTTTATCGACCAGTATTCTTTCGTTTTCGTATCTAGCTTTTAGAGCTTCCCAAGCCAATTTGAAAATATCATCATTAAGAGCGAACTGTTTTACTATTATGCCTGCTTGCCCTTTGATTTTGTATCTGAGGTTACACAATTTTGTGCTTTTGATAGTTGCTGATTGTTGATGTAAACGGATGTGGAGTAGGTGCAATTGATCGAAGATCATCGTTTCTTAGTACTGGTCTAAGCAGTTTTCGAATATTGCGTAATCCGATGATTTTTTTGTGTGTATCTGAATCGTCAGAATCTACTATGGCGTCATGAGCCGCTTGGAGACCAATCCAAACATTAATAACGATTCATAGTTTTCATGAATGGATGAAGAGGCAATCTTGTTAAGCTACCGTTAATAAACTGCCACTTTGTGAAATAAATTTTACAACCTGTTTTGAGCGTGTAGCTTCAGGTGTGTTTTGACTTGTGTCGTCATTCACAATTTTTGTATTTTTTTTTTATTAACTAAGTTTTACATTTAAATGAAGTGATATTATTTTTATTCACATATATTTTATTTTGAATATATATTTCAATTGTTGATTACTATTTAAAAAATTTTATTTTATTTGTTAATATATTTGAAGCTCTACTGTTTTGTGTTTAGGTACACCCTAATCTTGGTCTTGTATGTACATACGTATGTAGAAATTTTTTAAGAGATCAATGCGCTTTTACATACATAAATATGCACGAATTGTTTGTATGTATGTATTATTATGCTTATGTTCTTAAGCGACTGAAAGCTGGTTAAAGAGATCAATTCGCACTTTGTACTATGTGCACTTTCAATATGTGTATATGTATATACGAATATGTATGTAAATATGTATATGTTCAATTATCTATTTATATTAAGCTGCGTTTTTTTTTAGATTGGAATACATTATGTATTTGTTTTAACAATTTGTTAATTTCCCCGCATCGTTTATTTAATTTCAAAATGATATACTAATTTTTTAACATAGGCATATTGTATGGTGTACTGTTTTCGCTGGAGGAGTCATCGGACCTTTTTTCTTCGAAGACGTCGTAGGCCAAATGGTTACTGTGAGCATTGATCAACGAGTTCTTTTTGAAGAAACTTAATGAATTGGGATTATAAAACATGTGGTTCCAATAGGACGGTGCTGCGGCACATACTGCACGTGCCACAACCGATATACTGAAGGATTCATTTCTCGGGCGCCTAATCTCCCGTTTTGGCGATTTGCACTGGTCAGCAAGATAGCCTGATTTGACCGCTCTAGACTTCTTTTTGAAGTCTCAGGTTTATGTCAATTATGTCAATAAGCTTCAGACTCTTGCAGCTCTTAAAGACAAGAGCACTGTTCTGCCAGCTCTTGAGAGTGTTGTTGCTTGTGGTTTTGTTTCTTAAATTCGCGTCCGTCGTGTTTTTGCAATCATGAATTTTTTGTTTGCGGGTTTCGCGCAGTGTTTATGTGTTGTTTTGTTATTTAGGAACGCGGATGAAATAAGAACACGAGTGGTTCCCGTGGATTGCCAGATACAAATCAAATCTTTATTTCAGAAATACTAATATATATACATTTTAGTCTTATTTACTTAAAGTTAAAGCTGGAGCTGAAGTATAAGCATCAGCTTGATTAAAGCCAGAACAAAGAAAGATTTAATTACAATACGGATATTACCAGTTTCAGCATATTCCAGCAGAACGTTAAGGGGGTAATCTACTCTAGAAATCAAATTTTGGGCAGTTTTTTGAATTTTATTAAAAAAAAAAAAAAAAATATTTTTACCATCCATTTTTTTATGGTGTTTTTATTTATACCTTAAGAATACAGAAATAAAATTTTACAAAAAAATATTAAAAATTAAAATAATTAGAGGGGGGAGAGACAGGTGTAAAAAATGGCGCATCCTGGTGACATTGACCCAGACTCTCCGGGTGGTCTGAAAAAAAAAAAATCAAAAGAAATTCTTAAGCAGTAAGAATGCTGTTATAGTCCCTATTTCAGGGAACACGAACATTTTTTTTTGTTTTGAAAAATGTCGACTACCTGAAAATAAAAATAATTTTTTACGCTTTTTTTTTAATTCCCGAATGTTTTTTTAATATTAAAACAAAGGATTAAGGATTATATAAAGATAAAGGATAAGTAATTATATAAAGAAGGTTCACACAAAATTTCAAGTAAATCGGTTGTATAGAACTTGAGATAATGCCGGTACAGTGTGGAAAAAAGTAGTTTCGAGAAAAATGCGTTTAAAAAAGTGAGTCTACTTACCTACCGGGCTAGATACTACGTCACTAAGGTAACTGTAGCTCTTAAAATAATTTTAATTTTTAAAAATCCTTTGAGGACATGTTCTTAAGTGTCTAAACATTAAATATATGAAAAAAATCGAATTTTTCAAAATTCTAAAGTAGAATACTCCCTTAAGCGTTCTGTTTGCTTTACAATTGTTATTGTTATACCTTCTTGTGGGGCCAAGCGATATTGTTTTGATAAAAGTGAATTATTGAATTTAGAACGGAAAAAGCATATCGAATTCTTAAATAATTAAAAACGTTAATTATGATTTCTAATTTATGAGACAGTGGTCTTGCAAAGTGCAAAGATTCTATTTTATTTACAGTTACGGTAAGGTTGCTTGTCGTTAACTTGTATGCACATTTTTTATATTTAGATTTATGCTGTCTTGGTTTGATCGTTTTGATTCTTGTTTGTTTGTTATATATGTAATTACGTATGTATGTAGTTTTGTTTATTAGTATACAAATATGTATSTTTATTTGAATTTTGTACCGCACTTTTATGTTTATTTGTTAATATTTGGACAAAGCCAATAGTGCATTCGGTATGGCTCGAAGGGCCATGAATAATTGGAAGTTCAATTTAATGGGAAACACCCACCACTGAATTTAAATTGTTGTACCATCACTTGCATTCACGTTAAGTGCTATATGTAAATTAAAACTCAATTAGTTTGTATACGAATTAGAGATACTTTAATTTTGTCAATGGTACAATTAAAAATTATTGCTTAATTATTGTTATATGGAATATAAGCGGGTCCGATGTGTATCAAATAACATGTCGATTTTAATTCAGCCAATGTCCGATACTAATTCGGCTAATCGAGTTACGTGCAGCGCTCGATTTAAGGAACGTATTCCATATAATAGTATTTTTTCAATTATTATTAATTATAAACAAACAATCATCAAAACAACCTTATTTTTCAGTAAACGAACAACACTAACAACCAGCATCTCAATAGTATAAGTAGCACGAAGATTTATGTTAACAAACCTAAACAAACAATATGTGGTATTATATCTGAACGAATTAACAACTTCTTCATCATCTTCTATAAGAGTGAACAGCTGCTGGCGTATGCCGATGATATTGATATCTATCTTGGAACCAGAGTAAACACCACCAAAAATGTCAGCCTAGAAATCCAACAAGGATAACTCTTGCCAACAGGTGCTACTTCGGACTGAGTAGGCAATTGAAAAGCAAAGTCCTCTCTCGAAAAACAAAAACCAAACTCTATAAGTCACTCATAATTCCCGTCCTGCTATATGGTGCAGAGGCGCCACGTAGCGAAAAGGAGAAACGACTGGCGCGCGGTTGTTAACTTGGCTATAATCGGGTAAGCGGTGACTACGCCAATTAAGAAGAAGAATGAGTAAACATACTAGTTAGTATAAATAGCAGTAAGAACTGTGTAATAAGTTAGTTTTAAGAGTATGAATAAAGAGTACACATTTCGGTGCAGCTCAAAATAAATATATTCTTTTGACTCAGTTTTACTTCTGGTAAAAATTAACTCGCGGGATCGGTGTCGAAAAACGAATAAATTGACGTGCGACCTGTATGTGACGAATGTTGGTAGTGAATGGATGCGTGTAACGATGTATAAAGTATAAAACTGCCATCCCGTTGTCCATCCTTTTTCTTGAGTGAATTGGTGTACAGGTGGGGTGAGTTGAGTTGGTGTTATGTTGTGTTACGGTGTCATCGGCTGTGGTGCATTAAGCTGTCTTGCTGGGTGCGCCAGTTTTTCCTAGATAGAGTGGGGGGAGGCTCAACTCACTTAAACAGTTGGAAAAGGCCTTCGATGATAAATATTTGTCGCGAAAAAGTGTTTTTGATTGATACAAATTATTAAAAGAGGGTCGAGAACGCGTTGACGACGAACCGCATCCAGAAAGTGCACCAAAATCAACTGATTATCAACATGTTAATGCAATAAAAGAATAAAGATAAGATGTTCTTGCGAATCAACGACTAACCGTCAGAGATCTTACTGCCATCGTTGGAATATATGGAAGGATCAGTGAAAACCATTTAGAAGGATCATTTGAGCCTAAGGAAAGTACGATTAGTTTGAAAATTAATAAACTTTTTCGAAAAACAGCATAGCGGTAACGTCTATAAAACAATGAAACGTACTATTACTGGCAATGAGTCTTGGATCCAATCTAACGATCAGGAAATATAAGAGCCCGGAATTATGAGCCGACAACTCTTGGTTTTTAAACCACGTAATGCACCGTCGAATAATGCATTGATTCTTCGTGAGTTTTCGACAAATTTTCTACCAATATCGTGCCGCAACCAACTTATACGCTTTATTTAGCTTCGTGTGACTTCTGGCTATTCTGCAAACTCTAATTTTAAAATTACGAACAAAGTCTTACTATTGTTTGCCCGTAGTACTATTCAGTATAAAGTTAGCCGAGGTTTTTGGCCTGATACATTTATTGATGATTAGTTTGAATACTGAAAAGAGAAGGAATCAGATGGTTGAAAAGTAAGCGCGGTTGTAGTCCAATTAGTCTCAATACTCGCACTGTAACATAGGAGTGTTAGAACAATTACCTATCGAATTTGGTTGAAATCCCGAGATTTGGCTTTTCACAGCACCGGACCGGACTATCCCCTGTATCAAATTATTGTTACAGATATTGCTGTAGCTTGCAATTGCTCTGTAGCATGAGATTCTAATCCGTGGTGTTTTAGTCGGTTTCTAACCAACACTGCTGTTCCACCATGCGCCTTTCCACATGGGTGATTTTAAACATATGTGACCTAGTCTACGGAAAAGGGGCTTAGGTGTCGAAAAACCCAAAAATCAATTTTCACTTTTTAGTTGATTCGGATGGAAGATCAGATTTTTAACATTAATTTTTTTTAATTGTTTTTTTCGCACGTTAGCTCCCTTTTCGTAGACCAGGTCACATATATTATGGAATAAATATAAAGCTAATATGCTCCAATTTATGTTGTTTAACATAGCTAGCAATAAACTAATTTTTTACTTAAAAAAGTTTTCAACATTTGATTTTGGGATTTGTATGATATATTGGGTAAGGTTGAAAATAATAGTTTCAACGCTTCCATTTCGTTGGTTTTGGGGCAATTGCATTTGTGCCGTGTTGCCATTCACCACATTTGCATAGCTCCCATGTATCCGGTTTTGAAGCATGGACAAGGATTTCAATATTTTCGCAAGAAGGAATATTTATGATAACGACGTGCCTGAATTCCGACAGACAATTCCGTCTTAATATACAGGGCAACCCCTATAGTTTGCAATGTGATCTCCTCCACAATTAATATATTTTTTATTGAAATCCTCTTTCTTAACTGTATATTTTGATATGGGATTTAAATCACTACACACCAGGAGTGCAGCCCTGTCATCTATCGGGTTCAATTAGCACTTGATGTACCATTTTAATGTACTATTCGAACCTTCTGTATCTGCTATTACGTTTCATCTTTTCTCTCAAACCATTTTGAGGTTTCGACGAAACTACTTATATCTGACATGCTTTTAGTAGAAATCCATTCAAGATTTGGTGCTTGATGTATTCCAAGTGTTCTGTGTCGGATCCGTGCTAGGGCTGGGCATTCGCAAAGAAAGTGGAAAATTGTTTCCTTGTTTCCTGCTATTCCGCAGCCTCGGCAGATGTCGTTGTAGGGTATACCCAATTTGGCCGCATGTTCCCTAAATGGACAGTGCCCGGTTGTGGTAGCTGTTACTCTGTACATACTTTTTCTTGACGTTAGTTCTTTTTCTTGTCATATGCTGGTCATAATTGTTTAGTTAAGATGCAGTTTGCAATGTTTTCCACCTGTTATTTGCAACTTTTTGAAGTCGTCTATTGTTCTTTTTTTTATCGATCCTAGCGGGCTTGGTATTAGCTCCGCCTCGGATTCGTTAAGGAAAGCTCATTAAGCGCGTCAGTCGGACATTATTTTCCAGGACTGTTTGGGGTCAATCTCCATTCAAGTATTTATTTGTGGGGGATAGAAAGATTGTTGTAAAATTTAGTACCGGAAGTTGAAACTGAGGAATTTTGGTTCTGCTAGGGAATAGCATCAATTCCGTTTTGTGCGGGTTAACTCCTAGTCCATAGTTATTGGTCCTTACCTTCGTAGTCCTCTTTCCATAATCTCGCTGACTGTTGAAGGAAACATGTCTGATGCCAACAACACTATATCGTTTGCATATGCTACTGCTTTCACGCCCCCATCGTTTAGTTGGACTAGTATTTCCTTCAGCTTTACTACCCATAGAAACAGCGTCCCTCTACTCACATAACTTGTTTGTGTTGCAGCGCCGCTTGATGCTATACTCTTTCTATTCTCAAGCATCGATAGTATATATCTGCACACAGTGTCATCTATGCCACCATTTTGCAGAGAGGTAATTATAGAAATTACTTCTACATTATTGAAGGCGCCGTCTATGTCTCGAAAAGCATCCATGGTGTATTGTTTGTAGTGTAGTGATTTTTCAATTACACCTATCACCTCGTGAAGGGCAGTTTCGGTTGATCGGCCCTTTATATACGCATGTTGGGACTTCGATAACTTATCCGGCATTATTGTTCGTACATGTAAGTCTATTAGCCTTTCTAGCACCTTTAGCATAAAGGAGGTGGGGATTATATGTCTAAAATCCTTGGCATTTTCGTGTGTTCTTCTGCCTAGTTTTGGAAGGAACACAACTTTAAGTTTTTTCCAACTTCTTGGGATGTAATATAGTTGAATGCTAACTTTGTATATATCTTCAAGCCTTTGAACCATTGGTTCTACTAGCTTTTGCAGCATTATGGGCATAATCCCGTCAGGATCTGCCGCTTTAAATGGTGCAGAACTATTTTTGGCATATCTGATTTTGCTTTTGTCTACTATTTGGCCTCGGTAATCAGCTGCGTTTAACGGTGGTTCTGGTTGAACCCTCGTGAAAGGTGTTTGCTGACTCCCGGGGAAGTGCGTTGTAATAAGTACTTCCAGAGGCTCTTTTGCCGAGGAGGTCCAATCATTTTCCGCCGCCCTAATGTATTATTTGTACAGCATTTTGCTCAGCCTTGCTTTTTCTCTGCAACTTTCTATCGATGTGCAGAAAGATCGCCATGAGTCGTTTTTAGCTTTCCTGACTGCCTTTTTGTATCTTTTCATAATACTTTCAGTCGCTTTGTCACCTTGGAAGATTTTTAGCCTGGTCTTGCGAATTCCGAAGCTGATTTTGTAATCAGTCTTCTTGAGAGCCTCAATGGACTCAGCGCAAATGGCCACCAGAATTGGTCTACTTGCTTTGTTCGGTTTTTCTTCCTTGATCCGCTGCCACCTATCTATACCAGGTATAGATTTGTTTTGCAGCTTGATGCACCTCAGGAATTTTTCGCCTAGATCCTCTAAAGGGGGGTAGTCAAATACCAGCACGAGGTCTCTTCGGTATATCGCTGGCGGGTATAAGCCGCAATTTTAGGCATTGGGTAATTTGGCAACACTACCCGTCAGGAAATCTAGCGAGGCCTGGTCCGCGCACTTGATGACCCTTTAACCCCTGAGGGTCCCAGAGAAGTCAAACTTCGGGTGAGGACCCGCAGGATTGTTGAGTACAAAGCTTAGCACCATACTCGATAATCTGATGTCGATCTCCACCCATCTCTCCTGTATTGTGCTCGGGGAGGAGGAGTTTCTGCCTATGATGGCTACCCTGGCTACATCGAAGAAATGTCTTGCCGTTGTTGTACTGCTGTGTTCACTCCGGCTAGGTTTTTTTGGGTAGAGTTTCTTGCATTTCTGTAATAGAGCGATTCCTTTTTTGTGAATTTCTCTCTTGTTTACTCTCTTTTAGAGGCTTGCTTAGCATCCCTATCAGCTGATCGCTGCGATTACTCATCGTCGAAGTTACAAAAGTTGCGTTTGTTGACTTGACAAAGCTAAAGCAGGCATTTAAAGAATGCCTACGGTCTTGCTGGTGAGGATGAATATCACTAATTTTTTGAGTTTTATTTTTTCCTTTTTTAATTTTAATTTTTAATAAGTGTGCACTATTTTCTATTTGTTTGTTTTCAATGTGATGTATTTTTTTTTTTTACTTTTTGCTTGTTTGCTTTTTCTAAACACAGAATTTACGGAGCGAATTACAAATACATCCGTACATCTTAGCATAGTAAAACTCCCAAAGGGGGTTTCCGCTTATTTGTAACATTTTGACGAAAAAAAAACAAAAAAGAAATAAAAAAAATAAAACTGCGTAAATTTAAAAGGTCATAAAAAAAACTGACACATACGAACGCCAAACCCTTTGAGAGTTTTACTATACTGACCTAGTACCATCACCCTGACTTAGAATTTCTCACCCGCCAGATTAGCTGTTGTGCTGTGTAATCAAAGGCTCCGTGAGTTGTAATGGCGTCTGCTTTGACTAATGAATCGAATTTGCTTTCTGAATGAAAATGTTCATGAATGAAAATTTTGTTATGGTGTGTGTACTGCCATATTGACTTGTGATAATGTTTGAGACGATTGTTGTTCTTGTAAAACAATATTTGTAGTTTTTACGGGCGACAAATTTACATGTGTACGCATATACATAAGTATGTATGTTGTGTATACATTATTCGTGTTTTAGTTGACCAGCAAATTAAGCTACTAGCTTATTTTGTATGGAAGACTTAGCCAACATAATTATTGTGACTTGTCGTAAGCTATCATAGCTCGTATATTAAAATACTAAACTAGAGGCATTGCCAGTTCATTGCTCTTTTTCATTCACAAAAGCAATGTTTTTCCCAAACAAAAAGTAGTTGACAAAGCGAGAAATCTCATTTTGACACATGAAAATATAAACAAACCAAAATTACAGATTTTTTGGAAGAGTGTTAAGTTAAAATTAAAATTAAACTAAAATGCTTTCAGTTTTTTGTTTTCTACACCTCAAATAACTAAAACAAATATACTTGTGTAGCATATTAATATTCCGTTTACAAAATTGAAATTTCGAACTAAAATTTATATCAGGTGATTTTAGCTCTTAGCTTGTGATGGTCAAATAAATGCACCAAGTGGAATATTCTGCAATTCGTGCACCGTGCATGGGTTTTGCAAGAGCAAGAGAATACCGCTATTGAATTTTTTATGATATTTTGATAGYATATCATAGCATATACACCCAACTCCTTTTTCACACGGTTTTTTTTTTTACACAGATTTGAAGTTATACGGTAGAAAAAAAGAAATTTGTGGAAAAGTTTTAATTTAGTACAGTTTCAAAATCACTATTTAACTTGAATACAAAATTGCTTTTACGCATACGCTCTTAAATAAAACTGAATTTTATTTGTATGTTAACAATAAAATAAACTAAAATATTATATGTAATATTGTGTTTTAGTGTTTTAAATTTAATGTTGATTAAAATAAATGTCGCCAAGCGGTGCGGCGAGAATCCACTTCCTCGAAACGACATCCGGTGCCTGAATTTTGCGTTGATAATCTTATCATAGGTGCAGGTTCGATGTCGAGCATTTTATAAGATTGTAGTGAGAATTCACCTCACAACCACAGAATTCACCCTGTGAAATGTTAACATTTTTAATAGTTCTTCACATACTCAAACAGAGAATATGAAGAGAAATAATATAAGTACGGCATATGATACCATAGCATATATGCGCAATCAGGGAATATTGAAGGAAAATAAGTTCTTTGATATTCCTCTTTTAACAGCGAAAAATGTATACAAATACAGCTCTCTCACTTACTCAAGGATATGAAGATACATGTGGCAGCACCGCCACTATTTCGGAGTTAATTATAATTGTATCAAGYATGGCAACTCTACCTGCTACTTTGACATTTCGCTATATATGATTTTCTTTTCCTTTTATGTCAAACCTTTATGTCAAATAAAATAGGAAGATCGTCCCTTTTTCTTTTTGGAAACTCGTCGTAGAAGGACGTGCCCACACGAACGCTCCACATACATAAATATTAGGTTGTCCAAAAAGTCCTACGGTATTTTCGCTAGTTGGCGCTGAGAGCGCGTAGTTCTAGTTTTATTCGTCGCATCTTGTCATGCTATACCTTTTTGGACGCGCTAACACGTGTTTGATTGATTGTCGTTTCTTTTAAGTCATTCGTGGGTTATAGCGTCGCAAACATCGAGCAAAATAAAGAGAAGATAAGGCATATTTTGCAGTACTGCTACGATAAAGGCTAAAATACATCTCAAGCCGCCAACAAAATTTGTGCAGTTTGTGGACTCGATACAGTTTCCATTTCCACCGCACAACGATGGTTTCAACCGTTTCGTTCTGGTGTAGAGGTGGTCGAAGAAAATTGCGATAAAATAGCTGAATTGGTCGAAAGAGACCGGCAAAGTAGCAGCTGTAGCATCAGTTAAGAGCTGGGCATGAGCCATCAAAAAAAATTTTATGAACAGGTGAAAATTCTTTAAAAATACCGCAAGACTTTTTTGATAAACAATATATAGTATGTACGATATGCATGCTCCTTATGATACTCCCAACAACAGCATTGTGATATTTCCATGCTTCAATTTTTGCTTTCGTAATGTATGCAAATATGTATGATTTTACGTTTTGCCGTTGGCAATTCAATATTGACATGTAAACATAATTATGATATGAGTATAATATTGTATGAATGCATGCATAGTAATATTTATAGTCAATTTGGACTTGCATATTTAATAATTTTATTTGATTTTTACATACTATATACTATAATATACTAATAAATATTTTTGTATTATGTTTCTTACCAATAGAAATTAGATTTATCACATTATATAAATACATCGTCTATCATATTAATCTTATTATCTGCTGATATGATTGCATGTATACGCATGTGCGCGTTCAGAAATTCAAAACATGTTTTTTTCACTTATCAATACATAATATTACATGTGCGCGCATTGATCTGCATGCTCATACATCGCGTCTTTTCGCGACGATGGCAAAAGCTAAAAATCATAAATTGAACATCTTTCTGGTGTTTGTTCTAAGTGAGAAAAGTGGCAACATAGTTGTTATCGATTTACAATATTTGTCAATTCCAAAATATTTTTCCGTTTCTCGCAAAAATCAGCGTCGACGCAAGCTTATACAAAAACATACATATATACGCTAGCTTGTTGGCGAAGCTGTTCGAGCAGCAAGGAAAGCGGTAACAATTGCCGATCGTTTGTTAGTTTCTTTCGGCACAGCTCGGA
>NW_017537402.1:20132-21413 GCF_001853355.1 Bactrocera latifrons | reverse complement strand
GATTTTGTAAAAAAAATTAAAATATTTACCATTTTCGGAAAAAAATTTTATCATGTATCATATCCCGGTTATGTATGTCACTCATAGAATGCTTTTTTACATTCTCTGTGTGACTTTGAATATTTTTCTTCAAAGTATTTCTCTTTATTCATTCTCGCGTGAGATCAGTCGTTTTACATATATTTTTGCCTTTGGACGTGCTCAATTCTGCTAAATAGCAGCGAGAATTGTGAATTCCGTACTACAATCCTATAAACTCTGTTAGCCGTCCAATCGAACATCATACAGAATTCAATTTGCACCTTTTCTACGTTTATACATTCTCTGGTTGATGATCGAATGTGTTGAAAGTTGTACACAAGGCGCAGGGTAAAACCGATTGTGTATTAGCGATGAGTGATCCACGTGTCCGCTTTTTTTTTGCCCATCCTTTTTGTTGAGTTGGATGAATGATGTAGAAGTGTGGTGAGTTGTGTTCAGTGGTAATATATTAGTATGGTGTCATCAGATATGTTGTATTGAGCAGTGCTTTATTAGTGTGTGCCAGTTTTTTTCGGGTAGAGTGGGTGGATGCTTAACTCATTTAAACAATCAGTGACTTGTAATTATGTTTATTTTTACCACACTTAGCACCATTGCTGAAATGAACATACATGGTAGTGACTAGGAAATCCCTTTTTTCGATAACTCTTACCTAGACATTTTGTTTGCATGATATTTACATTGCTGAAATGGATATCTCCGTAATGAGACCGAATTTAGTCCAGTTCGTCGCAAACAATCGCGCTTGTTATCAAGTAGCAACGAGTAATAATTATGTAGCAATGTAAATATTTTTTCTTTATATATATTCTAATTTTTCTGTTCTTAGTTCTGGCTTAATCTACCAGTTTTTCATCTGTATGAATTATGTATTTTAAGATTTAATGCTCAATAAAATGCCATATGAACATACAATTTGTACGCATATCTGACATTTTATAGTTTTCAACATTTTTGACACGATTTTTCGAAGTAAATATAGTTCCTTATTTCATCTGACACGGTTTTCAGATGACATGGAACCAGAGAATATGAAGTAATATAGAATGCGCATCTCGTACAACGTACACGTTGTATGGCGGGTCATACTGGTACAACCCGCTAGTTTGCTGTTAAGTTCRCAGAAAATTTGCTCATTTCGCTGTTAACTTTACAGAAAATTCAATGCATAGAAGCCATAACTGTAGCCGAATGACTCCTCGTTTCCTTGCTTCGTTTCTCACAATTTTAGCAGTCAAA
>NW_017537402.1:17794-19062 GCF_001853355.1 Bactrocera latifrons | reverse complement strand
TAAATACAAAAACAGACTTGATCGCAAATACAAACCATTGCTTCTTTCAAAAAGCCAACAACAAAAAACACGACATATTACGAATAGGCAACAAGAATTTACGAATAGGCGCGACGTTCCAAAAGTCAACTTAATGCATATTTTCGCAATGTAAAGAATATGAAATTCAACATAATTCCGTTGTTCAAGTTCTGCTAACCAAATTCCCCTGTTGCTTATCGCCCGCACTCGAAACTGAAATTTTGTCATTTGCCATGATGCGCATTCTATATTACTTCATATTCTCTGCATGGAACGTATCCCCCATTTTACTATAGGAAACGCCTCTTTTTTTACACGAATTTCTGAGGAACGTATCTACCGTGTAAAAAAAATTGGGTGTATATATAATACATACATATGTGCATATTATACATGTTCACTACTTTGCAGTTAGGCTAAACAGTTGCCAAATGAGCATGTGCGGTAATATAATAGTTTCATTATTATTTCATTCGCATTACTATTAAGAATATTAAATAATATGAAATAAGGAATACCTAATAGATTTTACAAACGAGCAAAATTAATGCGCATTAAAATTTAATGGGGACATATGGCAGAATTGTGCATTTAGACAGCTGATTGTAAAATTTGTTTAGTTATTAAAAAAAAAGTAAAATAAAATGGGATAAAAGGAAATTATTAATAGAAATTTTGGTTTGGGGAAAATCAATATAAATTTAATGGGAAAATATTGTTTATTTTTAAAAGCGTTAAAAGATAATACGTGCAATTAAAAGCAATACTTGACTGTGACGTGAAAAAAGTGGGCGAAAAGTTAAGAACATTGAAAAAGTGTATGGAAAACGGTGTATGTTCAAATATATTTAACAGGTGTACATACATACATACATAACTAAACACGTAAATATGTATGTATACATTTATTTGCAACACGCATACATTTAAATGAGACACGTATGCATTTATATGCAACGCGCATGCACTCAACAATCAGCAATACAAACATATTTACTTAGGTTAGGATGTATACATATGATAATCCATTGACCTAAGATATACATTGAGGCAATTTATTCCAAATGCACATGGGTACTTGAAATCAACCCCATACCATGTAGGCAAGGATTTTGCATTGTCTTTCAAGCATCCAAATAAAGAACGTACCGTTTGAACAAGTGATATTTTTTGTGTCTTTTGCTTTCGTTGCTTTTTAAGTTCACCTCTAACATTGCTATAAATGATAGCAAATAATGTCATTGCAA
>NW_017537402.1:14608-16774 GCF_001853355.1 Bactrocera latifrons | reverse complement strand
CAAGAAAACCGAGTGAAACCCTAAAGATGATAATTTTTTAATTAGAATTTTGTGTGAAACTTTATCAAAGGCTTTAGAGAAATCTGTGTAGACACAATCCACCTGAAATCCAGCGGTGAATGCAGACATACAATAATCGCTAAAAACCGCTAAGTTTGAGACAGTGGAGCGCCCAGATGCAAACCCATGCTGATTGACATTAATTACTGATTTTACTGCAAAAAATAATTTGCTTTTAACAGAACACTCAAAAATTTTCGAAGCTATAGAAAGTTTAGAGATAGGCCTGTAATTGGAGACTACATCCTTTCTACCACCTTTAAGTATAGGGGTAATGCGTGTCAATTTCCAGTCAGAAATAAAATTCCCAGAGGAGAAACTCTTATTGAAGATGAGCATGAGAGGATATACCAAGGCAGTACAATTTTTTATAATTACAGGTGGAAGCCCATCCAAGTCCAATTTGGAGGAAGACTTAATATCACAAATAGCTTTGGCAATATCATCCTGTGAAAGACGCAGTGTTCCAAAATTTATGGAAGGGAAATTATTAGCTGAAAAAGTGGGACTATTACCAGAATCATCATGGGTATAATTCGATTTGAAAAATTCAGCAAACAAGTTGGAGATTTCGCCAGGGGTGCATGCTGACTTATCACCCCACCGTAATGCAGAGGGAATAGCCGAACACGCTTTTCTAGATTTTACAAAGTTCCWAAARAAATTAGGGTTCGACTTAATTGTAGACTCCGTACTATTAATAAACCTTTTATAGAGAAACTTATCCAATTCATTAAACAGTTTTGTGTAGTGCTGATATTGAACAAAGGAAACATGAGATTTAGCTGAAGAGAATTTTCTATAGTATTTGTTTCTAAGATTTTTTAAACGTTTGAGGTCTTAGTATACTAAGGCAACTTATATGGTTGTATATATTTGAGCGGGATATTATAATGACAAAAATCCTGAATGGATTTCTTAAAAATAGCGAAACTATTAGCTGTATCTAGTCCCGAAAGTAGATCATCTCATTTAATCTCATCGAGGAGATTATTGAGKCGTTCAAAATCACAATATGCAAAATTAAAACCAGGCCCATCAGTAGGTTTAACAGGAGCGAAAAGATAAGTATCCACCTCAAATGCTAGCGGAGAATGATGAATGGTGGCTGGAGTAATTGTAGAGAATCCATCGAGAAACCTAAATCTTAAATTATCACTAARAAACACTAAGTCTAGAAACCGATCCAGACTATTTGAATAAGATTTTATTTGAATCAGATTGAGATTAAGCAAGCTATCGATGAGAACTAACTATTGAGAAGACAATAAATTGGAGGGAATAAGAGCAGGACTATAGGAACAACTAGACCAGACGATATTGCTTATATTAAAGTCACCCAGAGCACAGATATTATTCTCTTTCACATTATTTAATACCAGCGAGGAAATATTATTTGCGAGCAACTTATACAACTCTAGAGGAGGGATGTATGAGACTGCAATGAACAGAGCGTACATAGTTTGTACAGAATATAATCATCATTATCAAGCAAAATTAAACGAGGACGATATTTCCGATGAACTACTAGGAGAACACCACCCCCTCTTAAACAGCCAGTTTTTTCATGATCTCTGTCCTTACGGAAGACATAGTAAAGATTTGAGTCAAAATATTCACTATCAAACTAACTAGAATTCAGCCAAGTCTCAGCAATAACGATAATATCGAAGTCCAAATGTGAAGCGAAGTTGCGGATAATATTTGATTTACACCTAATACCCGATAAATTTTGGTAGTACACCTTAAGACAAGAGCCAGGTGAGGAATGTGCAGAAAACTCACGAGTAAAATGGTCATTAAAAGGCGCATCATCTAATCTACAGCACTGTTTTCCCTTCCCTTTAAAAAAAAACTTGGAGGGACGCAACTTAATGCCAGAAGGCCACACTAAAGAAGAGAAAACGACATTAAAAAAATATGGGGACACGCCTCACTTAAAGTTTATACTCTTAAGATTGTTAATATCAGTATCCTTCTTCATTAATTCATAACGATTAACGAATTTCTATCATCACATAATTGTTGTATTAAAGTGAGCGCCTTCGATTGTTCACTTCTCAGTGAACTTACTTCAAACACCAGAGAATTAAGCAACTCATTTAC
>NW_017537402.1:7337-14108 GCF_001853355.1 Bactrocera latifrons | reverse complement strand
ATATCCGGATGTCTATCTGACCGTCCTTCTGTGCTAGCTATAACTTGAGTAAAAATTGTATCGTACTCGGCCGGCAATCCATGAGCCGCCGCCGCTTGGTTGTTTTTTATGCGGGTAATTGATATTCGAACTTCTTCATGGTCGGGCAATAAAACGTCTGCTCCATCGTCATCGATCGATCACTCCTCATCGTATCTCTTTTGCATTTTCCGAAAGCCAATGGTTTCCACAGCAGCTCTACGTAAGGCCTTGCAAAATACGCCCCACCGTTTCCTTATACCAAGTTGCTGACGAGTGCTCTCAGAGAGCAGGAGTGCAAGCCGAGTAGAAAATCGTTCGGCTGTCTGTTGTGATTGCAGTTTCTCGACGTCGAACCTTCCTTGTGTTTTTTGACGTGCGTTTTCTGCTGCGAATCTTGGATGCAACAAGATAGTGGTCCGAGTCGATGATCATGTCTGGTTGGTGGATTTTCAATCCGAAGACAGCCAGGTAGCTTGATGCGTTTTCTTGTGCTGGAATCTAGTACTACAGATAATCACATTTCGGGCCCCGGCGAAAGGGATGTTTCATCGTGGATGCTCAATTAACCGACTGATGTGCCATAGACACCTTTGTTGCCACCCTGGCGCTAAAGTCGTCAAACACGGTTTTGACATCGTGGCAGGGGTAGCTTTTATGGGAGCGCTCCAAGCGCTCATAGAAGGCATCTTTGTTCATATCCCATACTCAGTGAAATAAATAATAATTTCTTGTCTGTTTTAACTAAAAGAACCTAATGTCAGAATATGTTCAAATATTTACAAGCAAAATCAAAGAGTTCATTTTTAACAAGTCAGTGTTGAATTCTGAATTATTTTTGTCTGACACAAAGTTTATTTTGGGCAATTTTAATGCAAGATCTGCCCATTCCATGACTGATTCACCACAATTAACGCGTTTATAACATGCCTCCCGTGGGTGTCGCAAACCTCTTCAATATTAATGAAGACCATCTGGTCCGTCCATATTAAGTTTCATCACTGGAATTCTTCGTTCAAAATTTATATATTTCTTTATATATCATATATCTTTGCTTATTATTTGATGCACACGTTGTTTAGTCACATATGTACATATAGACCAAGTTTCACTTTTTTTACTGCAACTCATGTCACTATTGATTGTTAGAAGCTGACTGCGAAATTTGCTCCTGTCGATCACTATGCTTAGTAACAGAATAGCTATCTGGATTTTTCAGAAAATTCTTTACTGTGTTCCTATACTTCTTCACAGAAGATAATTCAGTACCATGTGTCGTTTTCCTAGAAATTCAAAATAAATTTAATTTATTTTGTTATCTTAACCCCTCATACTGTATTTATTTTAAAATTACCTCTGATTTTCTACTGAGATGYTTGCCATTATTAATGGAGGGGGGAACTTATGCAAATATATACAAATGAAACGCCCTTTTTATATTTGCACGGGTATTCCTTTAGTCCTGGAGAAGATCCTAACGGGGGCTTTTTTACTCTTTTTACCCTCGATTTCGCAATATATGTCTATATTTATAACTCAAGAACGGGTGAACCGATTTGGCTGAAAATTCTTGATGTGGTAGTTTGGAACCTCGGGACGGGCATAGGCTTTATCGTTTTATGTTAAAAATCACAACAATTCTTAAATAAAAACATTATATTTCAAAACATAAGCATATGTTCAATATTCATGTAAGAATCATTTGACCATTTTTTTCTTTAAAAACACAAAATAAAATCACACAGATACTGGCGGAGTAAAGAGGTTCTTGTTCACATACACATACATAAGTATATATGAATTATAGTGATAGTTGTAACTGAATAAGAAAAGGTTGAATTATAATTTGAGATGAATGCATAATAGCTGACAAATATTCCTGTACCATTGCACAGAAGAACGCAAAATTTAAAAGGAACGATCAAATCTGTGTTTTCTTAAGTGTAATCTCTGGGCTTTAGCCGTCAATTTTGCAATTACGATGAATACTGGACAAAACATTACTATGTGATTAGATATTGGGCGTAAGACGTGCACTCTTCACCTCTACTCCCGCCCCGTTATTTACTAAAAACAGGAAGCATATACAATAGCGTGTTCAAATAAAAAAACACCTAATATACATACATATATATGTATGATCTATATATGTATATGTATATGTATATGTGCAACGATATACGATGCATATGTAGAGACTGTGAATATATTGTTATATCGTATTGATTTACGATATTTTGATGAAAAAAATGTATATTGCCAATTTAACCATTCTATTATATTTTTATCACGATAAATGGTATCCTTGACAAAAAAGAGTAAACGGAGCCACTGGTTTAGACTAGTTTACGTTAAATATTTCTCTATCATAATACTAAATAGTCATGTGTGGAATACAATGCTGGCGACAGACTGCAAACGACATCTGTGAAATATTAAAATACACACGTTCTTATGGACGGGCCTATTTTGCCAGCTGCACGGCTACACGACTGCAGGCCGACAGCTGTCGTTCTCGCTAACTTCAATTTTATCCTATATTTGCCAACGACAGTAGGACGATAGTAGAGTTGACAGTAGAATGGAAGATAGAGAGATGAGGTAGAGTTGTGATGCCAGTAATATGTAAAATTTAAAATTACTCAAAGCTCTAACAAAACTGACGTTATTTTACAAATAAAAGCAAAAAATAGCTCTGTTACATCACAAACAAATAAATTTACCTATTTACTTATTTTTTGCTTAAAAATTTCACTTTGAACAAAATATTAAAATTTCAGTGAAGTGCAAGGTACTAGTATGGCCACAACTAAATTGTGTACATGCAAAATGGACAACTGTGTTGTTTTGTGTACATGCCGGCCATTGTTACGTTGCTGCCCTCTCATAAACGTTCATGATGTAGATTTCACAACGCCATTTTTAGTTCACTRTCGTGCTGCTGCAGTCTGTCGCGAGCATTGTGTTCCTCACATCAAAACCAAACTCGTAGGTGGCGTTCACTTGGGCACTTTTTGATTCTTTCACGGACATCTGTACGTGGAATGCTCGCGTGTGTCGTGAGCAAGATACATTTTAATTGACGAAAAAAACAAAAAAGTACCACAATGTCACAGACCAAAAACAATTACATAAACATAATCAACTCTCCCGTTCTGTCAATCATAAAATTTTGTAAATTAATCTTTCCAATGCTCAAATTCAAACAATTCTGCTTCTGAAAATAGTTAATTTTGTTGTTAATACATAATTTGATTTCCGTAATAAACCGAAAAATAATAAGAAGAATGAACTACGTAGCAAAGATAGTATTAAACTATATGCATTCCACTGAAAAATATTTGGTCTTAACAGTGTAGTAATAAGTACTATGTAAAGCAGAATGAGTATATGGAACCGTCTTCGGTGAAAAAGCTACTAGGACAGTACGGTTTGAGAAATAAAAGTGAAAAGACTTGGCATCCTGAAACAGTTATAAATGAATTTCCAAAAATGATAATACAAAAATATTATAATCAAGAGCAATAAAACATTTAAAATAATTTAGTACCAATGGCAGAACTAATGATTGCTTAAAAACTGAAAGCATCTTTTCACTATTCATTGAACTTCTTGAAAAAGAAGTTTTCGAATAAATACGAACCACTTGAAGTTTTCTTGGTAGAAACGTTAGCACAGACCAAATCATATTTGAACAAATGAGATAAAAAATAAAATTCACAGGTGCTTTTTTTTTACTAACTAAATATGTGTTCAGTTTGTATGGAAGCTATACGCTATAGTAATCCGATCTGAACAATTTTTTCGGAGATTACATTATTATCTTAAGCAGTAATCGGTGTCAAATTTCGTGAAGATACCACGTTGAATACAAAAGCTTTCCATACAAGCCCTTGATTCCGATCGTTCGGTTTGTATGGCAGGTAGATGCTACAGTCAGCCGATCTGAAAAATTTCTTCCGATCTTACATTATTTCTATGAACAATAATTCTTATATCGTCAAATGCAAAAGTTTTCCATACCAGCACTAGATTCTCATCGTTCAGTTTGTATGGTAGCTATATGCTATAGTTAACCGATCTGAACAATTTCTTTGGAGATTACATTGTTGTCTTAGAAAATAATCTATACCGAATTTCGTGATGCATTCTCGAATGTGAAAATTTTCCATACAAGAACTTGATTCCAATCGTTCAGTTTATATGGTAGCTATATGTTATAGTGGTTCTTCTTGAACAGAAAATGAATTTTGCAAAATTTCAAAACGACATATGAAAAACTTAGGGACTAGTTCGTATATATACAGACGGACAAACAGACAGACGGACATGGATAAATCGACTCAGCTCCACATACTGATCATTTATATACATATGTACATATGTATATACTAGAGTATATATCGTTTTACTGTGGCTGACACATATGTAGGTAGTGCAAATAATATCATCAATTTATATGATTTCTATTATTTAGATTATAACTATTAGTTAAGGAGATATCGCATTTTCAGTGAAGCAACTTGTGATGTTTACAAAAAAAAAAAAAGTTAATCAAAAAGAATTTCGTGCGTTAAGAAAGCATTTTTTTCTTTTTGGTAAAATACTGTTGAATTTGGGCTGTGCACCAGTGAAATCAATCGAGTCGAATCGACTGTCAGCCTAGTGGACTGCATATTATGAAACTGTTCTATTTGGTGGGAAGACAAAAAATCGGTTGGCAAGATTATGGCATCAGTCTTTTGGGATGCCCGTGGTATACTATTCATCGAATGATTACTGAGCCAGTTTCAATTCATTGCAATGTGTATTTGGTTGCAGTTCTATTGCACTATTCCCAATATTTATCAATTATATTATTTTATAGGAAAGATCAGTTTGAAATATATATACTTCATCGTTACCGTTTAAATATTGCACTGCTCTGTGCAGTGCTTCGAAAAGATTGCTGTATATACCAAATTATAATAGACCTTTTTATCAACACTTCAGTTATGCTGCTATATTTTTGTTCTAGTTAGCAGATACAAAAAAAATGTAATGACCCATAGATGTACTGAATCACCCAATTTATTATTTAGGAACGAACAACCCTGTCCACATTATGAAAACTTGCTATTGGTCTACATATGTCGCCTTTTAAGGTTTGAATATTGGATACTCCGGTGGTAGCGCAGTCTATCAGATCCAATGTAAAACATTCCAAAATTACCAAATAATTACAAATGAAAAATTATTTTCAAAAAACATTTTCCAGTGGTTCAAATTGTGAATCTAACCAATTCTCGAATCTCCTTAAACACAGAAAAAAAATTTCATCTAAATCGGCCCAGCCGTTTAGGAGCAGTTCAATTAAAAACACACGGTCAGAGATTTATATAGGTATATAAAGATATACTTTATAGGGTCTCTGACGCGTCCTTCTGGGTATTACAAACTTCGTGACAAACTTAATATACCCTGTTCAGGGTATAAACATAACTMAAAAAAACTCAAGATAGTGCATTTATAAAAATTAGTAATCATTTAGGATCAAAGTCATCACCAAACAAGAAAAATCGTTAACTTCGGCTGCACCGAAGCTAATATACCCTTCACAGGTACATTTCGTTTAATAACCATGTGTTAAGTAAATATATGAGAGCTATAATAATAATTTTTTCCGATATTACATTATTTTTATGAACAAGAACTCATACCAAATTTCGTGACGATATTTCGTCAAATGAGGAAGTTTCCCATGCAAGCGTTTGATTTGGATCATTCAGTTTGTATGATAGCTATATGCTATAGGCAACCGATCTGAACAATTTCTTCGGATATTACATTGTTGCCTTAGAAAGTAATATGTACCAAATTTCTTCAATATATCGTCACCTGAAATGCAAAATATCACATCATCAAAAATTCGAAATTGAGTGCCTTATTGATTACGCTTCACTACTTCAAACTACATACATAATATTACATATTTTCAATATTTTCAGGTTCTGCCGTCAGATATAAACCAGTTTTAACCAATATTAACATTTTGATTCACTCATATTCCATTTAATTTCGTGTTTTATTCATCCCTCTGTAAATTTCCGAAAATGTTGGTACGTTATGTTGCATTTCAGGTGACGATATGCATCTTGTTAAATGCAAAAGTTTTCCATACCAACACTACATTCCGATCGTTCAGTTTGAATGCCAGCTATATGCTATTGTAAGCCGATCTGAACAACTTCTTCGTATAATACATTATTATCTTCGAAAAATTAAACTCTAAGCAATTACTGAATATCTCTAATGGTCGACGAACTCATCAACAAACTATTCCCGAACATCATTTCTAACCACAGAAATAATGAGTGGTTGGTGGGTAAGAATAAAGTTGTAAATGGATTAAACTTCATGATTCAGAATGAGATAATTCGTACACTGCAATCTTTCAAACCAATTGACTGTGTAATCTAAACGAAATAGGTTTGGTATGAGGAAAATTGATGAATAATGTGATTTATGCGACGATACCCAAAGGAAAATTCGAAAGTGAAGAAGTTCACATTCCAATGGTTCCAATCGTGTAGTTTGAGATTAAAAGACTTCAATTTGCGAAACGTTTTGCATTCGCCATGACCATAAACATATTACAAGGCCCTAAAAGTTTGTGGTTGAAATCTAGAAAATCAATGTTTTTTCCATGGTCAATTATATGTGGTATGTTCACGGGTCGGAAAAATAATCTGCGTTGTTTGATCTTACACCTTA
>NW_017537402.1:0-4562 GCF_001853355.1 Bactrocera latifrons | reverse complement strand
TTTATTTATAAATTACATTACTCTATGACTTACACCTAATATTATCATACTAAGTTATAACAATATTGAATCTAACATATAGTATGTATATCTACGTATGTATATAACATATCTATTTTCTAAAACTTAAAAATATTCCGTAATGATCATTGGCGTTGTCCAATGCAGATTGAAAACCCAACTGTTGTAATCGAGCCTCTAAAGCGTCAGTTGCTGTGAGGCGACATATGTTAAAGTCTTCAAGGACTACTGATGGTCCATTAAACTGCTCATTTATCTGACGGATATTATTCACCACTTGCTCTCTAAATTGTGGCAGTCTGGGGTTCCTGTACACAAGTGATAAAGAAACTGTGGAATTGTTTACGTTTAATAGTTGGTAAACGTTTGCTAAACCTGTGATGTTCCTGGATAATGATCCTTCTGATAGATCTGGGCACCGATCTTGTTTTGAGTATATTATAAGGCCGTTGGCCGGGCGTCGACGGAATGACCTTGTTTCTACATCAAGGCGGGCAATAAGATTATAGCGCTCTATTGGAAATTCTTCTTGAGATAAAGTCCAAGTGTCAGCAAAGCACAGAATATCATCAGAACAAATCAGTTTATCTGATCTGATATCCGCAATATGCGTATTTAGACTCTTTACATTTTGGTAATAAATATCCAGGCGTTGTTTCGATTTTTCTAAAAATGTGTAGCATGTCGTCAACGCGCCTTCTGTCCTCAATCTATTAAGTTGAGTTTTAATGGGATCCTGCTGTCCAAATGGGTTCGGAGGTTTCCCGATTATATATAATCCTCTGCTACATCTTACATATAAAGCTGATCTGCTMATTCTACCTTCTAGATCAGGCCTGTCCAACATACGGTCCCCGGGCAACCATCCGGCCCGCATAGGCCCTTCATCTTGCCAGCCATCTCTTAGAGTCTTTTCGCATCCCAGTTGTATAGGTTTGCTTCTATATGTTTAGATGTGTGTGTGTCAATTAAAAAACTTACTCTATTGCAAGTAAAACAGTAGTAAATAAAATAAGTAGTTGATAAAAAAGAGTACTGTACTTTGCAAGTGCCTACAAATTGGTTTAAATCTCATGAGTATATCAAGCAAAACGCGTATATGTACAAAAAGAAAACAAAACAAAAGAAGCGTGCCATATGGCACGAACTGATTCAAATAGCGCAACAACAAATTCATGAGAAATATTTTCGTCACAAACATCAGCACGAGCTAATCGGAAATCCTGTGTATTTTTTTTCGCATCCTCGCTCCAGCAAATTTTGTGGAAAAATTGAGCAACAACATTCATCATTTTTTCTTATGATCCGTTAACCAAGAAGTAATAGGAAATCCTATGCAAAAAAAATGATAATTTGGGAGCGATAAAAAAACAAATTGTTTCTGTTCTCGCACCACAAATTTCATTTTTGGAAAGCCTTTGCATTTGTTTTTGTACAAATTAATATACATAATATTAATTACATACAAATTAATATAATATCAATTACATGCAAATTGTTTGAAAAATAAGTAATTAGTAATGATTGCCTACGTGTCGTCAGATTGTGTATGTACACGAAGAATGTGTGCTTACATCATGTAGAAAAAAACGACTCTCAATAAATCGGATTTAACTTGTGTTGACAGTTTTAAGAAAACGATCGGAGCGATTCAAGCGATACATAAGCAAGGAAGAAAGTGAATTTGAGCAGTGTTTTGAGTTAAATCAGTTTGTGAATTAGTTGTGTTTTTAACAAAGAAACCTCTGTTTTTCTAGCCTTTGGCACTATATATATTATTTCGTGAAKTATTGCATTGAAATAWTAAAACGGTAAGCAAATAATGCAATTCTCCAAAAATGTAATTATTTTAGTTATGATGTTTTTCTTTAGTTATAATTTATGAGTTGCGCTACAATTAAAATTTTTCTGATCAATATGTCATCATCAGAAAAGAGACGTAAAGTTGATGCAGAATGTCGAATGTTTAAAAATAGTTGGACGGAAGCCTTTTTTGTCATAGAACAAAATGAAACTATACCGTGCCTCATATGTCACGAAAAAATATCAGAAACTGTTACAAAAATTAATTTCATTATAGCAGTCATTGCCAGGCAAAGCAAACCTCTATCAGACGGAGAGTTCATCAAGGAATGCTTGGAGATATTCGCTTCAGTAGCCTGTCCGGAGCAGAAAAAAATAATAAAAAATATAAGTTTGTCACATCGAACTATAGTAAAAAGAATTGATGTCATGGCCAATGATATTGAGTCGTCTTTAAAAACTCAATTGCAGAAATGTGTTTTCTATAGTTTAGCGCTCGACGAAAGTACTGATATGTCAGATACAGCCCAATTGGCAGTTTTCGTGAAAGGAGTATCCGAAGACTATATCGTTATCGAGGAATTGTTAGATTTGCGTTCAATGAAAGATACAACCACTGGAAAAGACATCTACGAAGAAGTTAAAAGTTGTATAGAAAAATATGAACTTTAACCCTAGAAGGGTACTGTGAGTAAAATTTACTCACATACGGAATAGATTTGTTCGTAAATCAGCAGGTTGGCCACACTGGAAGTCAAGCCACTAGCAGTGCTTGTCCCACTCTGTCATAAGTCGACTGCCGCAAGCATTGAATAGTGTTGTTTGATTTATCGCGCTTGTGGACAATTTAAAAAAAAAGTTAGTCACCATAAAGAAAACTATAGAGCATATAAATGGCAGGTCACGGGCTATCAGAACAAAATATTTTGGATGCAATACCTGACCTAGAATCGGAGGAAGAAGACAATTTGGAATTGGAGCTTTGTAACTTAGATGAGGATTCTTGGGACAGTGTTGCAGATCCGGAATATCAACCAGAAACGGAGGAATTAAATGATGTCCAAGAAAATTTGATACACGGAATCATAAAAGCAGAAGAAAGGGAGGAAACACCTGGAAGCAGCAAACGTAAAAAACAGAAACTTAGTGAAGGGAGAAGAAATGAAAGATCAGCTGCTCAAGAAATTCGTGAAACACAAGAGCTAATTACAATTATTACACCTAGTACCAACAATCTGATCGAAAGAGATGGAAATTTTATTTGGAGTAAGGTTGCTGCGCTAGGTCAAAAAACTCCCTCCATAAATATTGTTCACATTCGCCCTGGCCCAACAGCAAATGCAAAAAATTCATTGTGTCCTTCCAACTGCTTCAAACTATTTTTTACCGCAGACATATTGGAAGAGATTTTGGTTTATACAAATAAAGAAATAAACATTCAAAGGAAGAAATATAACGATAAAACTCACGCAGTTTAGTCAAATTTGGAATTGGACGAACTTGAAGCATTTCTTGGTTTGTTAGTCTTGTCCGCTGCTCTCAAAGATAATCACTTGGCAACACATATGATGTTTGACACTACCTACTGTGGGGAAAGGTACAAGGCAACCATACCTGAGAGAAGGTTGAAATTTATCCTAAATTGTCTAAGATTCGATGACAAAGAAACAAGAACTGCTAGAAGAGAAATGACCAAACTAGCTCCAGTTTCTTCTATTTGGGACAAACTTCTAAAGAATTGCAGGGCCAACTATAAACTTGGAAGCTATATAACCATTGATGAGCAATTAGTTGGATTTAGAGGCAAATGTCCATTTAGGATGTAAATTACAACACCGGTTGTTTATGATATTTCTAATATTCTTTATTTCCCTTGCTTTGGAGCAAGGGCAGCCGTAAAGGTTGAGCGAGTAATTACAACTAACTTTTTTAAAACTATTGCAGCGGCGACTACGCCTAAATACCTGTCTGAATAAACTGCACATGCTCTGCCGCGTGACTTGCCAGCGCAGTAGCAGCGATAGCTGTTTGTTGTCGTCACGCGCAACTCGTTGAGCGCGTCGTCAGCAATATCGCTGGCAGTGGAGTACCTGGCTTCTGTAGTTTGAAAAATAATTTTCGCACGCTTAGCTCCAGACGCRTCGTCAGCGATTTCGGTGGAATTGAAATGTTGTCCGGAAGCGTGTTGTTGCTGTTCTTTTGTTGTTGGCTACTATGGTGTGTTAACTACTCCCCCGCTAGAAGAGGGGACGTCCACGGATCCCTTAAGGACGCTGCTCAATATTGCAATATGCACTGCGCTTCCGTACCCTGTAGATTATGTAGGCTGATATGCAAACAATAAAAAATACTATTGTTAAGGTGTACGCTATAAGCCACTGGACGACTGTGCTTCGACAAGCCCCCTCAACGATGYAATGTGTCGCAGATTTTTTTGGTTAATGTTGTGCAGGTAAGGAAGTGACAAGAGTGTGGTATGATTTGTCAGGTTCGCGCGAATTACGTGTTGGGTCGCGGTGAACGGGTTTTTAAAAAGATAAAAAAATCAAGTTAGATTGCAACGAAGTGACGTTGATGGCGATCAGAAACAGACTGCTTTATTTCATGAAATTGACTTAAAATGAAGCTTATTCTAATTACAAATTGCTTACTAATAATATTGACTTATTTTTAACATATAGTTGCTGAATAAGCATACTTTTATTAATTTCGACAATTCTTAGGAATTTCACTTCTTG
>NW_017537401.1:1376331-1379631 GCF_001853355.1 Bactrocera latifrons | reverse complement strand
GATAGCACCACCCTAAGTAACTCATCGTTACTGAACTCAACTCGTTTAGTTCTTCTTAATGTAAACTTTTGACCTCGAAACTGTACGTATGATTGGCAACCGCTCAGATAGTTCATGGTCTATACCTTCAGACCTAGAGGGAGCGTGGATTGTTCGATGTCCTCAAGTAGCGCTTTATGACTGACTGTATCAAAAACATGATTCCACGTAACTGGTATTTACCCGCATTTTATCTAGCCAAGGATTGTTATTTCGATTTGTCGTCAAAGGATTAGGAGGAGATAATGTAAAGAAATTGAGCGCACTGTCGCCTTACCTTTAATTGGTTTATACAAAATTTTTCATAGATCTAGGGCTTTCATGCTGAACCGGTATCAATCTAGCGCAGACAACGGCCTTAAAATTGCTACACATTTAATTCGCATTAAAGAATATACAATTCATATTKAATTTAACAGTTAGTTGCACCTTACGACCGACGAAAAGGTGAGCGCGAAAACTGATATGCACCTAGGCTTGAAATAAATAAAAATATCAAGTGCTTAAGTACCATAAACACTTCATAACGCCATAGAATTCAAGCGCACATTAATCAAAGTGCWTGCACACATACACACGMATACATGCAAATCAACCTGAGCATGGCATAATTGCAAAGATAGCTGACGGCCATTGACCAGCGACGACTGGCAACCAATAGCGGATTGTGGCGAGCAAAAAATCACGTTTGTTATGAGTTCTACAACGTTCGTTGCTGATGCTGACATATGAACACACATACMCAGACGCATACATGCTTCTGCTGGTTATGCATGCTAAACGAGCATTTGCAATTGCAACAACTGCAAAAAGCAGCATAACGACCAATCAGATAGCAACAACAAACATTTATGGTAAAATGAATCGCAGATTGCAGGGCATAAAGGAGCGGACAGCAGCGACCAGCAGCACTTGTTGGAACATTAAAATCGCCATTGCTTCGCGTATGTGGGCAACCGACAAAAAGAGTAGGCAGCAGCGTAACGGTCGTGGCAACGTTTGTTGGCAACCGTAACGGCAATAGTGGCAATCAAATGACCGCATCCGCCTCAGCACATTTGCGTCATATTTGCATGAAATGGTGGATGGGCAGCAATGCCACCAATATGTTGCGATCGAACAATTGATGAGTCAAGTATGCTGATTCAGCTAACTCTTGCAAAAGCGTCGTAATGTAGTATGTGTGAGTGTACGTGATAGTGGAAGTCATGAATGMTCAAGTGGAAGATGTGCATGATAATCAATATTGCGTCCTCCCGCGGTGTTACAGGTGAGTGGTTCAAAATGTAGAGGGAACCTATGACATGCTGCTGTTATTTAGATATAAAAAAAAACATTCTAAAGGCTGCAATAGAAAGGTTACTCAAAAGTCTTCGGCACAATACTTGCAAAATCTACATAGATGGAGCCATTAGAGTGGGAGCCGGAATATGTTGCCGGATCTCTAGCGACCTTTCAAGTCTCCGGCTTAGAGCAGCATCTTCCAGGTGGAGTATTTGCAGTTGGGAAAGCGGCTGAGATAGCTAACCAYGCAGGAAAAAACATAAAAAGGATAAATTTATACGATGATAGCCAGGCGGCAATGAAGGTAACAATCTCACTTCGCTTTACGTCTGAGAATGTACTTAGAAGCCTGGTAGCATTAGAGTTAAGGTCTGCCGGAAAGGGGCTGSATACATACTGGATTTCAGTCCACAAAAGAGTTCTAGAAAACGATGYAGCCGATTAGATTGCCAAAAGTGTCATCCGTCTGKCTAYCAAACCWGTACAGGAAATACGGAAGTCCCAAAGAATGATATACMACGAAATTTACGAAATGGTTGGCAGGCGGATGAAGGCAACATAGAATGCCTTAAGTTCATTCAGTATCGCCAAGATCATGGACAAGCGACTCTCAGGAAACTCACTTGTTGCTTATTCACACAGTTTCGAAAGGACTGTCGGACGGCTGTTGATCTCTTATGTGTGCATAAGTGAAAACGACACGTACAAAAAATGCTGAGAAGTTAACATGAGARAGACGCTGGAACACCTGCTCTGCTTTTGCCCAGCGCTATCTAGAACTYGACTCTAGTTCCTGGGAGTTTCGGAGATCAAAGGGCTGGACGAAGTATCAAACGTTCGAAAAGAAWCTCGACGTCCTTTGTCACGAATTYTTCACMGCAAATYAAACTRAACGTCCATCTGGCTTTACTAAGGAMCAGTACATCTATATACGGCGTGATAGCCATCCAGTATCATCTAACCTAACCTATGCCAGCTAAGTATAAATTACGTGCAACATAGTTCAGAACACCGGCCATGGTAGGAGGTAGAAAGCCATATGAGCATCAGAAGAGCTCATTTCATATTCATAAAATATGCATGCAAAAAATAGTATATATGTATGTATATTACCCAGTCAATCACTTAATGGTTCGAACATAACTTTTTCTATAAAAATTTATTGGTTTTGGACAGCATCACATTTGTCTGATWTTCCAACCGCGCAATCGTATTTATACTAAAATTTAATGAGCGCTTAAAAAAGGGTTTCRTGCAGCGTCTAATCAAAACCAACGTAAAGAAATGTCGAACTTCCATTAATTATGCAATTTGTTTTGTTTGCCACAAGTTGGCTGCGAAGTGGATGAGCGCTGACCGCTCATGCACGAAAACTGTTTGTGCAAATTGTTTGCAAATTGTGCAAATAAGTAATCCTATCCACCTGAGATTGACAGCTGCTATCAAAGTCTACACTGCAATTGATAACCTTCCGCCTTTGTTTGTTGTAACTTTTGTGGAAATTGCGTGAATAGCAACGCATTTGTGAGATTTGACTACAAATAAATGGCTGAAAGGTCAAACCGGCARCTGCGTGGGGAATAATTTGCATGGAAAGTTGCTTTTATTTGATGAGTTCCATTGTTAAGGGAGGTAATTTGGAAGGCGAGAGGTACATGCAGAGATTTTCAATGAGAGTAGAGTGCCAGTCTTACATATAGAAGGATTTCCAAAAAGAGTGTTATGATTTCTTTAAAACGAAAAATTACACTAATTATTATGGTAATTTAAACTAAATTTTATTTAATATGAATTAGTTTTGTACTCAACCGATACAATTAAGTTCTGAATAAAACATCATTGAAATGTCTTACCAACTTCTTTTGCAGGAATGAGTTGGATGAACCCAATTTTCGAGTACTTTTTCCTCTAAATCAAGCCATATAACAACATACTTCTAAAGCTTGAAAAGTGTCTGGTTGATTGCTAAAGACATGG
>NW_017537401.1:1320657-1375921 GCF_001853355.1 Bactrocera latifrons | reverse complement strand
ACTGTGACTGTGACTGAACTGCAACAATATTTTCATTACTTCGACMGAYTGTTCGTCCTAGTGGCACTTAAATTATATTGGGTGGTATTTTCGCATTTTGCCAAGAGATGTCGTTGTAGTCGTATATCTCCAGTGCTACCAATCACATTGTATCATACCATATAGTGTTGAAAAGATGAAAAGACTTAAAGCTTTATTTAGCAAAAAAAAGAAAAAMAGACTAAATTCGGGGAAGTTGGGAAAGCTTGGCTGGGAAGTACGGATGCATTCACCATACAGCCCTGATCTAGCACCATCGGACMATCATTTTTTTGATCACTTAAGAACTTCGTTAATGGAGTGAATTTTACTTCAAGACTTACTTACACTTATTTGTCGCAGTTTCGYCGARAAAMCAAAAAAGTTTTACACKGACGGAATAATGTCACTRGCGGAAAAATKACTAAAAGTGGTCGACCAAAATGGTTTATTTGGTTCATTGAAGTTCTAAATATATTTTAAAAGAATAAGTTGAAGTTTGATTAGRAATACGAAAARACTAAACGATATAAAGAAATTGTGTGCTCAAAATGTTCAACAATCCGACAATTAGCGAGCAAATGTGGACAATTCATGAACCTTATCTAAAAGTATTTAACCATGGYTCGACGAAACTGAAACAGACCCTGATTAGTAGGTTAGATTAGAAATGGTTATATGGTTGATGTGAAATAAAGTTYACAAGTCCTTACTATTTTCTCTAGAAATATCAACGAAACGAATTTTCCATATTAAATAGAATTTTCCAAACCAAAATTCAATGCATTTTCTCAACGAAAAAAGAAATTTTCATTTTCAATAGATCTCTAAAACCACAATCTCCGAATTTTCAACCCAAAATATTGTCTTTACTAATATTTTTCCATAACAAAATTCACAGCGATGAAAAAAACACTCGAAGTACAATTTGACAAATTAAATACATTTGCACCGCATTGCAACAAATGTGCAAAATTACGCTGACAAAAACAATAAAAAAAAACAAGCCGTTACGACTTAACTATCAATCAAAATAGCTGAAAGGACGCCGCGTTGGGAGTATCCTTAAGCCAGAGAGCAAACCCAGCACAGAACAGGGCGGCTATCAATGGCTTTATTAGAGCCAAGAGCATCAGGGGCGAACARAAAATCGCAGAACACCAGCAGGTGGCAAGCACGTAAAGTGGCAGCGGAAAATCGGAAAATGCGGTGAAACAAACTAAAGAGTAAAACTAAAATGGGGAAAATGAAGAAATCAAACAATASTAAAAAAGGGATCATAACTACTGCGGCGCCATCGCTGCCAAAGGTCAATTCTCCAATGCATGTCCTCTGCGTCGCAAACTTTTCGTCTTTTTTTTCATAAAACTCAGTGTGTTGCAAAACAAGAAAAAATAAAAAATAAAAAAAAAATAAATAAAAAAAAACGCTTTTCTATGCTTTCATTGTGCTTATTTGCGTTTATTTTGCAGCGCGTCCATCAGTTGAGGTCAGTTTGGCTGCGCATCGCTTGCTTTTCAATTACTACAATGTATTGTTTCCATATATATATAYATATATTATATGTACACAGCTAGCTGTGTGTGTGTATGCAATTGAGGGTTTTTTCCTCTTACATTCGGAGCGCGCGTGTTGCGGCGTGTGAGTCATGACCCATCACTACAATTTGTGCTGGTTTAGTTGGCATCAATTCATTTGTAGTTGCATCAATATTTCATTGAATTTGAAATCAATGTTAGCGCAATTTCACAAAACAAAAAGTAATCAACAGAAAAGGCATCGCAAAAAAGGTAGCACTGCCGCTTGTGTAAATTTATTTTGGGTTCGCYCGAATATGCGTCGATTTCACCGGCGCAAAAATTGATATTTGCGGTTTCCATTTCGGAAAAATGTACGCCAAGGGAGTAGCTTCGTCATGCTTTAATAGCGGGTTTTACATTTTTATGATTTGATTAGGAAAGTCTAGCAGGAATTATTGTTGTGAGGTACATATGGCTTAGTTAAAAAGAGAGTGAAATGAAGAGAATAGTAATGATATTTGTTTATTAGATTTTTCCTTAAAATAACGTTAGTRGCTCATCAGCTATGATGGATGAAGGTCAAAAAATTATAAAATATATTTTCGAATAAATTATATAAAATACCTTTTTCCATCTTTGAATAATATTTGCTATTTTTGMCTACAAAACATCTTGTTTTATTGCTTTTGACTGTTCCCTTGATCATCAGAAATAAATATTGCGTCATTCTGAAAGTAACTGTATGTGATATCAGTTTTAAACGAGTCTTTTTTATTGCGTAAAATATTTTATTAACATTTTTATTGTAAATTTTTATTCAATGGCTTTTGCCATCTTTTCGGATTCAAGATATTAAATTCCGCGCTCATAAAATTTTTGTTCCTTGTAGGCAAAAAATTAACGGAAGTGTGGTTTTTATATGCTGATTAGTAGTGAAGGAAGAAAAAAAAAAAAAAAACCTCTTGTGGATTTGCTGGTAAAATATATATAACAATAAAACACAGTTTCTCGGAAAGGTCATCGAAGTAAAGTCGGCAGTTTTTTCAAAATTCATTGTAAAAGGTGTTTTCTGTTATATGTGATAATTTTTGTTTTGTAGCGATTGGGACCATATGCCGTTTCAGAGTTTTATTAACATCCTCAAATTCATACACGAAAGTGGTTTTGTGGCTTGCACGAGTTTTGAAGGAATATTGTCGAAAATAGGATTAGGCGAAATTGCTAGTAGCCATCTAAACAGATTTCGCATAGACTCAAGCCCCTTCGCCGATTAAGGGACGTCTGTATAATCAACATTTAAGAGTTTTGGATATGACAACGGAACCTCGTTCTAAGCTGGCCAAGGTGAATCCTCATTGGTAATATAAACGAGCTTTTATTCTAAGCTAACTTAAATATTACTTCATTTTTACTTAATTGTATGAATTTTTCGTGAAGTGTGTTTCTCAAAAAAACAACTTATTTCGATTAATTTTTTTTTAAAGAAAATAATATTTTGCATTTGAAGAGCAAGGTTTCTAACTTATCGAAAGCCACTTGCCAATATCATTATGTTATTATAAACCTTCACTTGGTAAAGTTCTACCATATCTGCTAACTTAAAGAAAGCGAAAAAACCAACTGTTTGCTGGAGAGCAATTGTTAAATTACTCTGCCATGTTCTCGAAAACTACACATATACCGCTGTGGGCAAGAAATAGTAAGACTTTTCAACTTACATTTTCTCCATAAATCCACTCGACAAAATATTATTTTTTCGGTTTCTTTCAACGACAATAAAATAAAGGAAGTATTGCTTGAGGATCGACGAGTGTCAGCCAGCCATCTTATATGCAGCGTTGAAATATCGAAAGAATCAGTGAAAACCATTTTGAAAGACWATTTGGTTCTAAGAAAAGTGAAAGCATGATTGGTTCCAAAATATTAATTTCTTCGAAAAAAAAAAACGTCGGGTAAATGTCTGTGAGACAATATATTCTGACTACGACGATGCCATGAAAAGTTTTATGACCCGGAAACAGACCATCAATCCTCCGAATATCGGACAAAGTAGTTAAAAATCAAGGTTATGTTGACAGTTTTCTTCGATTATCAAGGTGGGTGCATTCCAATTGAAAATAGTAAACATTGATGGCTGCTCCGAGGTGATTTTAAAACTGCCTGCACGATTGGAAAAAATGGTGGCACAAATGTATTAGGGCCAAGGGGGATTAGTTTGAAATAGATGACATAAAATTTAAAGAAAATATTAAGATTTTTAACACCATGAACAAAATCTTATTATTTTTTGCTGATAGTAGTACCAAAATCTTTATTTCCTAGTGTTAATTAGAATAGAAATTGAAAGAAAATTATAAAATAACACCTCATACTAATACACAATATTATGCTAACACGTTATCTGCCAAAGTATTAAAGAAGAACTCACCTTAGCACGCCTAACCAACCCCACAAAAAAGCATGCGAAAATTAAAAAAAAATCGTACATGCCTCGCACCCTCTTATGGCATTTCCWATTCTTTCTATGACTTTGAACGCGTATTCTGCCACGTTTCCTTGCTACAGGCAGCAATTTCATTTTTCACGTTGGCAGATGCACACTACATTCGCCTATAGGTGTATATGTGTGAGTGTGTTCGTGTCGCGTTTGACCCACTGTCCGCCATTTGTCTAGCATTCGGCGTCACGGTGGCCCCACGGCATTGCCTTTGAGTCGGTCACGTTAATGAAGTTTAATGTGTGTGCGTGTGCGCTCATTTAAGTGTCTGCGCGCGTGCTTTGTTCGTCGCAAGCGCTCCAACCGGTGCATTGTTACAGCTTCTTAAAATCTACCGACATTCACGCCGCTTACTGTCCGTGCTGTTTGCCAGGGTGTTAATAAGAGTAGAAGTCTTGTGTGTCGCTTGTGCTCATTCACGGATAATCGTCGGCGCTTATACGAGCGTACAGCTTTGTATGTGTGTGTGTGTGTGTGCGTATGTATGTCTGGCACGGCAGTGGGGCATTAAAGCACAAAGCGAATTTTTAATGACTTTCACAAGTTGTGTTGTAGCAAATAGGCAAGACAACGAAGGCGAAGGCAAGCGCCAGCGCCAGCTGCTGCAATAACAGCCGAGGTGTTTCAGCGCGAATTGTATTTGCTCAAGTGGTGGAAACGACGTGTTTACGTCCTTGTTTACGCTTAACGATTAACTAAATTAAATTCCTTCATTCCTGTAGAATTAGAAATTATTGTAATTTTTTTTTTCGACAAAATATTTAAATTTCTTAAATGCAAACCTGTTCCTTAATTCAAATCGAAAGCTTTTACTATRCACTCATATACCCTTTACCATGAAGTTTATGAAACCCAGATGAAAACGTCGCGGACGCTGTAAAGTCACCTTTTGACTTTCACATCAAATCACATCGCGGCGCGGGAGTCGCCTACTGATTTTCTTATAAAGAGCCAGCGTTCTGCCAGTTTCCGCAGAAGTCATTATGTGATTTTCACACCAGATAATTTTGTCTGAATTGGACATAGGCACAGAAGAATTATGTACGAATATATGTTCGAACATATGTGCTTAATTATTTATCTTTCGCTGATGCTCTGCCCTTGTGTTGCTAATTAAATTCAAAGCACAATTAAAATTTAATCACATTCCACATTAAGACCGAATGCCTGTACTTTTAACATATATTTCCACAAACAATTTTCAACAATAGCTAGTTGGTATTATAAAGAGCGCTTGTGAGTAACTATCTCTGGCGAAATGGGAGCCGTGACCTACTGAAGCAATACTCTAGTTCACGATGTAAGTAGTATAGTTTGTAGTATTATCGAGAAAATTTAACAAGAAGTCGCAGTTTCATTGAATTTTTCTAAAAACCGAACCGTCTTATATTATGACGTGAAATGTGGAACAGAAACACGCGATAATCAAGTCCACTATTTCATTGTCATCGATGCCTCTGTGACCAGGCACTCAGTTGAAGTGAAGGTGCTTGCTTCTGGCAACACTTCCCTGCTTTCTAAGATACTTGTGGCCGATATGCGTTACGAGATTACAGCTTTGATGGCTGTTTGGTGGAGTACCTCTATAGACTTCATTAGACATTTTTCTCCATTCTGCCCATATGCGTTTAGAGGTCAAAAGGATTGTGATCTATTAATCAGGCCTTATGCATCATTGAGAGATTTAGAAAATGAGGATTAAACAGGTCTGAAACCATGAAGCCGTTGTGACTCTGGTCATCATTTCTTTAATGACTGCTTAAATCATGTTAAAGAATACAAATATAATGACATAATCATTACTTACATCAAAAGGGCAATTTCGAACCTCGAAAAAGATAGAAATATGTATAGCTATGCGGCATTTTTTCTAAAATTAGTGAAATCGGTTTATATACTCTCCTTAAAATTCCCCCAATAGCTGCTTTTTACAATTTCACTCAGGAAATACTCTGCTTGAGAATATAAAAGGCATAAAGCTATGCTCTGACTATTCCAGTCATATAGTACATACATATATAGAGATAACACTCTCTTACATCAGTTACAATATTACAAATCTTCTCCGTTCTTCATGGGTTCTTTATATGCCGTATTAGGGTGTCCGTTTTTTCCCAAGCTGGTTTATTTTTTATAAATCTTCTCAATTTTCGGATTTTGCCCCAAAATAAATCATCTAACGTTAAAAAATCAATTATATTCAATTTAAATCGTACGTACAACATTTTATCTTTCTTATATTAGCATATAAGGCATTTTTTGACTTTTTTATATTCTAGGCAAAAACCCCACATCTTTAAAATTAATATTCTAATAAAGAAAACTTTCCGCTCTATAAACAACTTTTAAGAAATTTTTCATAAATTTCTTTTTTTTTTAAGTTATAGTCACTTAAAATTACGTATTAAATGTACTGTATTAAAATAGTACACCATGTCGTATGAATAACACATAATGTAGAAGGTAATTGTATGAATGATAATTGATGTACAACTTACATTGTTAATAAATTTTAAAATAGGGTTTTGAAAAACAAACAAATAAATAAATAAATAAAATCATTGCTGTGAAGCGGCGCATTTTGTAATAGAATACTTTTACTAAGTTCTCGACTTACTTGCTTAATACTTCCTATTCTAGTGTGAAAATATGAAAAACTCAAAATTCTTTTAGTTTAAACATTAAAAAATGTTTCCCCAAAGATAATTTTTAAAACTAAATTAATGCCGAAGTAGAGTTTAGTATTAAATTAAAACGCGTTTTTCTCGAAACTACTTTTTACGATGTAACAAAGTTGAAAAAAAATTGGACAAATTTAAAAAAAAGTAGTGAAAAAATCAAGCGATTTTATTTTATTATTATTATTATTTTTTTTTTTTGAACTACCATTTCAAAAATAATTTTTCAGTCTAGCAGCTTCTTGAAATAGCGATGTCTGTAATAATCAAGAATACATCGTTGTTTTATATCTCAGATGAACATATAATTATGCTTCAATATTTTTACAACAGCCGAAATAATTGTCTATTTTCTAAACATAGTTTCGTTACATCAACAATTCAATTTATTCCAACCGAGCCACAATATAAAGTTTTTCAGCATTTGCTATACAAAATCTAAGAAACTAACTGAAAGCCAATTTCGTTCGAATTTCCTCATTTATACCGCAAACAATTTAAATACGCTCGAATGCATTTCTGTTGTGTCATTGACAGTTACAAAAATTCGAAAAAACATATTCTACAAATTCGACATAAAATCATCGGACAACAAAAGTAAATGTTACAAATGCGGTTAGGTAGAAAATGTATTTCCTCTGTTAGGCGAAAACAAAACAAAAGTGGTGAAAAGAAACACGCTAACACGCTAACATGCCAACAATTGCATTTATGTTCTACATGTACATGTGTGCTAGGAGTATTCGAAAATGTAATGTAAGCTGGCTGCTGAGCTCCAAAATATGTTCTTGATATCCGTTTGGTATTCTTGGAAGTAGCCCATATAAGGATATAAATATAGGTATCGCTAAGGATTCTTATATCGTTGAGGTAATTAAAAGGACTGAACTCAGCCGGTAGATTTTTTCAATAGATTGAATAAAAGAGATTTTTTTCGATATTCAAATTTGATTGATAAGCCATGTGTCGGGATAAAACTAAAACGTTGATCAGCGTTCTGAAAATGATAGACAACCCTTATACCCAGTTAAACTGAAAAAGCGCAAAGCACATAAAACCAGCTGTCAGATCTTTTCTCCGCTACTTGTCCATAGGGAAACGTGAGCTGTTGAGATAAATTAGTTTCAACGATATAATGTATCTATCTGACTTTCTTTGGGAGGCAAGTGATCGTGCCGCTAACATCTAAACATCCGTCGGTCCAACTAATCCCCATACCACCCAGATATCTAATATCCGAGTACATCAGACATTCTGTAACAACATCTGCCCGATTCTCGACCCACACCTCATACAGACAACCCGACCTATCASATAGTTGYCTCCGATGCAAAATTGTATTCCGCGTATTGCCACTTGCATCTGATCCTATCATCTAGAAGCTTCCTGCTCTCTAGATATCTCTTCATCTCCACATCATCATCAAAAAGGYATTTGTTCCTCAGCAAYGACATGCTCAAGCYCCTTTTGAACCTGAAKACAATAGCACGCTGTATGACAATCRGGTCAAGAGGGGATGCCACGGTGGGATATACAAGAAATCAGGCACGCATCATTAAATGTTATATGGTGAATAGTTTTTGGCACCCCAAGACTGTCGTTGTTACTTCACACCATCCTGCGGCTCCGTAAGTGGTACATGCCACAATATCCGCGATATGTGGTGCGAACAGCACGATTTGCGTCACATACCTGATGCTGACCACGTTCACCTCGGTAATCGGCGGACGAACCAGCGACGATTTGCCCTTAAGCAGCATTGTATTTATGTTGCGACAGCTCTTACGCAGAAAGTATTCATAAGTAGACTATATAATTAGTACTTCTCTAAAAGTGGGATTGACTAATAGTCTGACACACCCACATAATTTTCATGCCTTGCCTCCCAAAGAAAGTCAGATAGATACATTATATCGCTGGAACTAATTTATCTCAACAGCTCACGTTTCGCTATGGACAAGTAGCGGACAAAAGATCTGACAGCTACTTTCATGTGCTTTGCGCTTTTTCTGATATAGTCACCCTGTAAGTAGTCACATATATACCAAAGCATGCCACCCACACTCCAACACATGTGAGTTTCATTGCTGCCAGCTGGCCAGCAAGATATTGTCCTTTCCGGACTGTTATGTTTTCAAATTTCCTGCTTATATCATCAGTATTTGCACCAAACGCTGTACTGGCGCTCAGTTTTTCTGTTGCAACGTTTATGCTTATTTGAGTTATTTCTTCTGTTCATCACCATTTCGCTTTGTATTCATCTGCGGTGTACGCTCTCGACATCTGCACATCTTTACGTCGCTTATTTAAGGATTGTTTTTTTGTAATGTTACTGGCAAACATTGCTTTGCTGTCAACTGCCAAGTAGTTTGCCTTGTCAGTGGCGCACAACAGCAGTGGCCTCAGTTAAGATGGCTCAGTTGAGGTGCCTTACCAAAGCATGTGGCACAAAAGCGGCGGAGAGGATATCAAAAGATTGCCAAGCAAATATATTTCGCTTTACATGTATGTTATAAATGTATGTTATTTCCACTTATGTCTTTGTTTGTGTGTGTGTGTGTGTGTAAGTGTGGTTGTTTGGGTCGCCTTCAGAGTTTTGGCTTCCGTCATGTCAATTGTGGCATACCTCCAGTTGATCTTCAGTCAATCCGCCACTTTATATGCTCTCTTGACGTTGATGCCCAGCGCTTCTTTGCTCAGTTCGCCGGCTAAATTTGGCAACAGCCCCAGCACAATAGCAACAACAAGCGTAGCTGAAAAATGAAAATTCAAACAGTGTTTCGCAGTTGACTGAAAAGCAAGTGCCAAGGCCAAATTGTAGCTCAGCTCATTCTTTGCGCCGTTCCATGATTCGCTGCCGTTCGCCATTTTTGCGAATTTTTAYTCACATTCTTTCCATCTTCATTTATCTAATTCGACATCACGTCAACTGCAACGAACGGGCTTTATTTGAGATGGGAATTCAGTTAGTTCGTTCGTTGGCTGTTCTCTTGTTGGCCACTTGTATTCCAGCTGTGTTTGGTATTCTTTCGCTTCGCTTTGCTTTGCTTTCGTTTGCGCTTTTTTATACACAATTTTTTTTTTTCGTTTTTTGATTTTTTGGGTTTTCTTGCAGTGCCACACTCCGTTGATTGACGTGTGCAGATTGTCTGCGTTGATTGAAAGGATACATTTATGAAGCTGCCAACGCCGTTTAGTGAGCTCATCGCATCTCATCTCTATTAGAGAGTACTGAAAGAGCAATACAGTAAAAAAAATATAAACGCGATTCTAAAACTCCCAGTTTGTGCGATAAGGAGTTACATCTTTTCATTTTTTTGTTGTTTTTTTTTTTGTATTCCTAAGTTGAAGTGAGTGACAAATGAGTTTTTCGGTTGCAAATTTGTAAGCAAACGTTTAGTAAGTCAGTTCGATTCTGAAAAGTGAAGGCAAATTTCTTAGTCGAAATGTATTTTTGTGTCTGCGAAGATAGCTAAAAAGCCGCATGGAAGCGTTTTATTAAAGACGAAACTCTACTCAAGGTTGCTTTAATTTGTAAACGAATTTGCTGATTCAGTTATCTTCTGGTTAGCCGAAGCCATGACCACCGAAATATTTCGCCTTTAGTAAAGAAACGTCCTTCTTAAAGGCAGGTAGTTCAGTACGTCTCTATTTTAGGCTACTCTCAAGTGAATGGCACTCAGAGAACTATCCTCACTTGTGTGAACTTCTACACATGGCTCAGGAGGATGGGGCCACCACCTTGAATGAATTCTAAAATGTTAAATTCCTTATAGGAATCTTCAGACCTTTCGATACCATTAGTTTTATCGCTATCTCTCTATGTCTCGTTTCCATTTTATGCTAAATTTCTTCTCAGCGAACATCTTTTTGTAACCACGTAGGCTACAATTCAATTAATATGATGGATAAGGCAACAATTTCTGGCACCTGTTACGAATTTTGTCATTTTCAAAATTCAAATAGTAAAGTTACTTGGTTCTTCAAATACTGCCGCTATAGAGAGATGGATATAAAGTAATTGGTCCTGCACTCTGAAAAATTTCAGGAGCTCGATTGGCACGACTAAGGTGCTGTAATCCCTGTATACGTAGATAAACAAATAACAACTTGAGCTTACATCTACAAATTCCTGGGCAATGTATAATCAGGTGACTTGAACTTTCCTGTTCCATGTCGCAAAACCGGCATTTTGCGCAGGAGACTATGCCCATGTTGGGCACATACTTTCTAAGTCTGCAGTGCCCTGTTTCGAGTGCGACAGGGAGACGGAAGCTATCTCGAGAGAGGTTAATCATATTTCTAAACCTTGGAAGGTTGTACCCTCGCAGTAGTAGTTTGGCGTGACGCATTCCTGCTGCTTGCTGTCTGGTTGCAGTGCCGTTCTCTCCCTACTCTCTCGATCATGAGGAGCAATCTCTTATGGTTTTGGGCCCCATGAATTATTTCCGCTGGGGTTTTTAGTTTTACTAGATAGGATACCAAATTATTTCATTCCCAAAACTTGGACGCTGTAACTGCACCAGATTGCATCTGAGGTCTTGGAACACTTAGGTCAAAGGACATACTACAAAGCTACTTTCGGGTAGTGAAAATTGGAAGAGTGCATTCATTGGTATGGAAGCTATGCAGAGAGGATGATGGGATTCTAAAATTTTACCTTTGCAAATGCCCAACTGCAGTCGAATGAAACTTGATATGTTCCAGGGCACCCAAAACACATACTTAAGTTGAGTTGTTCGATAAGGCGAAATTTGGTAAACACGCGGGAGCATAATAATTCATTCCAAGTGCAGCCAATGGCAGTCTGCTACTACTACTGCTATGCCAATGAATTTTCCAGTACTCGAAACACTTTTCATAAGCACTTTTTGAGATCGTCTTCAGCTCTTTCAAAGAATTTTGTTTTATTTCATTTATCGACTGAAAATGTGTTCAGTTTGAGGAAGAAGACAAAATCAAACGGAGTCAAATCTGTTGAATACGGTGACTTATCGATGGTATGCATTGCTTTTATGGCTTCATATTCGGTTACCTGAAGACAARTCCATGAAGTTCTCTCCCACAATTCCGGCCATTTTCGACGGATGTCAAACCCATAAAYCAGWGTCTMATYGGCAGTTTTATTGCTGTAMATAAATGTGGGATYGGAATTTKCCCGATCTAGAATGTCTAAAGAGATGTGTTTTCGTTACCATTTGTGAAAAAAATCGGCTTTAACGGGACAAGTTGAGCAAGCACGCATTTCATRCGCAAACCATCCGCCAAAATCGCTCGAACGAACTCGCGAGAGAAGTCGAGCTCTCTTTTCATCTCTCTTATCAGTATATCCGTCACGTTTATACTATTTTCATCTTGAAGGATCTCCCGACCGTCTTTGAAGGCTTTGCACTACTCCTATGCTTATTTTTTTGATAAAACTGGATCTCCGTAAGCCTTCTCCAACACGAAATTTCGTTAGAAATGCCAAATTTGAGACAAATTCTTGGTTCGACATTTTTATGCATTGTAAAAATAGCAACGCACCACTGAGATGTACTGTCTTAAGCATGTAGCCCTGGTAATATTTAATAAAACAATACACGCCCTGTACTATGCAAACAGTCATTGGAGCGTAGCAAAAATCACATATTCAAAGGCAATACGAAGTAACAGCCAACTGGCCAGCCAACCCAACACAAACACACTGTGAATAAATAAGCAAGTAATTACTATTATTCGCATTTTGCTCTCAGCAGCATAAAGTTTGAGATTATTTCAGAGTTTTTGGAATTTTGCATAAACTCTATTTTGTTGCATATATGTTTTTTCCAGCAGCAGCAGCAGCAGCACTGCTGTGCTTGTGGTTTTATAAGACATTTGGTTTATAAAAGTGCTGTTGTTGGTGTTGTTGTTGGTGCAAGACTGACATTTCATTAAGGCGTAAAGTGCACACACACACACAGACAAGCGAATATTTGCATGCAAGCGGATGTGCGTTGCTGTTGATTGCATTGTGTGCTCGGCTGCAGTGTGAGGCTTTCAACAAAAATGGTGCAGTTTATTGTTGCTGTTTACATTATACATTTTGCTTTTTGTTTTTGTATTTCATGTGTGTTTCATTTGTGTATTTTTTGTGCATTTTCACACTCGCCCTCGCCTCTGTCTGCACTTATCCGTTTGTATTTCCTTTAAACAATTGTACATTGTAACAGACAAACACAAACATCAATGCACACAGACGCACATGCAGGCACACACACACACATAAAACAACAACATAAATATTCTTTCATTTGAGTGTTGAGGCTGCTCGTAAGGTCCGTGCGGATGTCCTTCCATCATTGCAAAGCTGAAGTTGAAGGATCGCACCAACATTTTTCATTGCCTGACTGCTGAGGGCGCACGAAAGCTACATGTGTTTATGTATATGTATTTACATACACTCACATACGCATATACGCATATACAAGCATACATTTGCAATTGTTTATCAACTACGTGTAAGCTGTTTTAGCGCAAATGAATGTGCTTGTTTGGCCGCCGGCAAAAAACACCAACTAGCTTAATATATACGCACACACATACATATCTACATAGGGCACATATACTAACACTCCTACATCTCTATGGTAATTTCTGTTTGTGCGTTTAAGCAATATCAGCAAGGCGTTTGTTTGTTTATTTGTAAGTCCCTCATATTGCCACAATGCTCTCTGTGTGCGTTCATTTGCCGTCAGTGCCTTCTTCATTGTGCAGTGTTGCCTTGATTTACGGCCCGAAAGAATCACTCTTGCCAACTAAGAGGCAAGATAGTTTTTGTATAAATTAACATATAAAGTGATTCTCCAACACCACTATTAAGCGTCGGCCACCATCGGCTGCTGCTCACCGAAATGACCATTAAGCATAAGGTAACCTCACGACCACAATAGTCAAACTCTGCCAACAACAAAGGCGACTTTTTGTCGTGCTGTAAAAAATGTAAAGCAAGTGTATTGGTATTGTTAGGTGTCAGCAGCGTGTTGGAGAAATGAAGGCTAATATTCGCATGAAAAACTTGCATACCAACTTCTAGTAAACATGCATGTGTAGGTGTGCTGATGTCGCCGGTGTGAGCGCCTGCCAGCAAGAAAGAAAATGGAAATTTATGAATTGTTTTCGATTCTGTTCTCTATTTGCTTGCAAAACATTTGGTGCTTCCCTCTCGAGTTGAGCAACATTTTAAAGCATTAAAGCTTGACAAATTTAAGCATAAAATCTTCTAGGCTTATGTTGCTATCAATAATGAACTTAAACGATATATGGTATATTAGATTAGGCTAGGTGAGACGGCTGATCCCTCAACCTTCTGATTGCGGTGTATGTTGCAGTCCTTTGTGATGCCAAACGAAAGCTCTTTTAGTTGGTTACCAGCTATCGGCAAAAAGGGTCTGAATCTATCATAAGGCTGCTTAGGTATTTTATTTAAATTTTACTACTTCACCTGGCGATCCAAAACAATGAGTCCACGGTATTTTCGCCTTGAACTAGTAAAAGCAGAGCTTTCGAAGAAGAAGTTGAGAGTGTAGAGCTCCCTATATCTCTTCCGATTTACGCACTGGGTAGAAAGATCTTGTGACTGGACAGCTGCTGGTAGTTCTTAAGCGCTTACTGCTTTGGTTTGAGGCCCAATATTCTAGTAGTGAACCACAAAAGCAAAATGAGTTTCTTCTTGTTCCATTTTCGCTGTCATTGAGACTGAAGTATCTTTTTTAACATGCATACAACCCTCAGTTTCCTATAATACTGCTCTGCTCAGGCACCGTAACCAGTCTAATCATAAAATATCTAGATACTAGAGATAAGTAGTAAACTCGACTATAATCGAGTAAACAGTGTCTACGCCATTAATGAAGAAGAAAAGGTAGGGAGTCATTTATCATCATTTTACTAGACTTGAGCGCACAGTCAGCGAACTTAAGGACAATATTGGAGCTACTACCACAGAAATATATAGTCATTCGCCTGCCGAAGGTTGCACTAAGGAGCAGTGGATTCACTGCTAGCTTTCTGATAGTCACCTTTCGTTTTAAAGACGATGCAGTGGTCAGAAGGCTTGAAACTAGAGCTGGTGGAGAATTATCGAAAGTGTAGTCCGCCACTAACTCTTCACGCAAGCTTTGATTCAACCGTAAAAAAACACACCGCTGCTCTCCCAAAGCAGTTTCTTCCCCCCCATGCCTTCCACGATGATATATGTGTAGAGAAATGGCAAGCAGAGCTGGCTTATTTCGGAATGAAATCAAAACATACGAGGATTAGAGAGTGCTCAGGCTTGCAGTTATCTTAGTACTCAGATTCTCTGTTTCTGAGGTACAAACGCTCGGGATTATATCCACCAAAAAGATATATCCAACGGTGCTTAATGCAGCAAATATTCAGCGCCATAGTTGGAGTGTTTCGTAATGCATCACAAATGCTGATGAGAGCAGACCATATAGAAGTTTTTCCACGAGTGTAGTCTTTCCAAAGAAGTACCTTTGGTGCGAGCCCTATTTTTTTTTAATTTTCTTCTGCAGCTATACCTGCAATCGATTCCTAATTTGCTCTTTCTTTTAAAGTGCATTTTCACGAGAACTGCCTGTCTAGGTTAAGCCTTAAGTATTTATTTCAATCAGCATATAGAAGATGCCTCACTCCTATTGACGGTAGATGCGTCTTCGGCATTTTGTACGTCCGTGTGGACAAAACTATTGACAACCATGATCCAAATCTCTAATATCTCTAATAACGGCTTCCGGGTAAAAGGGGTTGAATGTTACATCGATAACACGAGAAATGCGTAATGGAGTCTTTAATTCTTATAGTCCAAGTGTGTACTCACTTACCTACCTTTTCAATAAGCATTCTTGTGATATTCACTCATTCATTCTTCATTAAGAGAAAGCAGAGGCTAATGGGTCGGAAAGCCTTGGCAACACATGCGTTCGATTTCCGACATTTCAGATGAACATAAGCCTAATTTGCATGCAAGACTCGCAGTTGATGTCATTTGTAGCAACTCGGACTGACGTATGGAACGACTTGGCGCATTTTACGTCGAATTCTTAAATTGAAAGAGTATACAAAACTGAAACCGCTCGACCCTTTCAAGCGACATGGCTTCGCTTGTGGACTCTTTTTATTTCTGACCCAATGCAAAATTCCTACTTTTGGGACGAAAAGCAACCTGAAGGGTATTAATCAATGCATTTATTGAAAGAACACTTCGGTCAGCAGATAGTTTCACATTTTGGGCCAAAATTTGAAGTTTTTCCTTTAAAAAAGTAGGTAATCTTGAAAATTGTCTTTCTGTGTTTCAAGCATTTTCATCTCCTTTTCAGGTATTTCTATCAAATATTTATTGAAAAACCAAAAAAAAAAAAAAAAAAAATGTTTGATAAAATCTTCAAAATTGTAAGCCACTTCAAAGGGTAAACTTCGTTACAAGAAGCTAGTGTTTTTGGAAATCTGTAATTAAAAAACAAAAAAAAAAAAAAATTCACTGCTACTTTCATCGTTTTTTGAATTCAACTATAGTAATAAAACTTTTTTGGGATATTTGGATTTTAGATAATTTTAACCATAAAAGATCTTTTTCACCAAAAGACATTTTTCAAATGTCTTTATATTATATAACATAAGTTATATGCAAACCAAAAGTCAGTCGAAACTCCTTCGGCGAGTAATCAGAGAATTCAGCTAAAAATTGGATCATCATATAAGCATAGATTGCAAAAAAAATTGTTTTGATATCAAATGAAAGGACTTTATAGGAAGGATCCTTGAACAAAAACGCACTTAAAATGTTTTTTTTTTAATTTTTCTAGTTTAGTGAAATAAAATTGTATTTGATCTTATTAGAACGGTAAACTAACTGCAAGGCTGCTATTAATAAACTGAAATACAAATGCGAAAAAAATGGAAAAAAATAATAATAATAAAAAATAATGCCAACAACAACTTCGGGTAATTACGTTGATTGCTTAACAAACCGCAAATTTTCGCTTCAGAAGACAAATGTTGGCAAATCAGCAATCGCAAGCGCATACACAGGCATCACATGTTGTGCGCGTACCGTTAAATACGCCAGCTCTGCTTCCTGCTGGCCGCCGCCATAAAGAAAAAGGCAATATAATTAACGCGCACATAACGTGCTGGAACGTGAGGTTGTGACTCGCGGCGGCCCACCTTTTTATTTCATCTCATGCTAACGGCTTATACATATATATTTTTGCGTCCATAGCATTGCATTTTAATTTAAATATTATTCGCTGTGCAATTATTGCCCTTTTCAGGTTTATTTGCTTTAATGCCGTAAACGACTTGGAACCTAGCGATACGCTATAACAGAGTGTGCTTTAAAAAGGTGCAAGCGGGTCGTGGCCACAGAACAACAGTCTTTGCCGCAAACCCAAAAAGCGTCAAAAAAAAAAAAAACTGAAACCGAAAATTTTTTAGTCACTCATACGCAGTGGTGCACAGCTGTGTGCCACATGAGCAGTCTTTGCTTGTGATATTTGTTGTTGTTGTTGCATGCATAACCCAAATGCTTATCATTTAACCATTTTAACCTGCTTGCACATAAACTGCCGCACACATAAATAAACACAGTGACTTGCGTCGGATTTGCTGGTAAGTGAAGATGTGATTGCTAAAATGTAATGTGCAACGCTGTTTATATTAGTGTACGTATACATAATGTGAGTGTGCTCATATTGTGCCAAACCGGAAATTTACATATTTTTGTTTTAATATTGCGAGTATATACCTCTTCTTCTTCCATTAGCTTTGGCAGAGCTCTGCAGTGCTGGTTAAGTAGTGTTGCATTTGAGCGTGTCACGCGGCAGTTGGAAGTAAGTTGGTGCTTGTGCTAGGGTATGGTTAGTATTTTAAAGAATTTTTATGCTAAGATTTTTATGCTATAAAAAAATGCTAACTGAGTCTTCATCGTAGCTGTAATATACTTCAAAAGTACGGAAGAGTCCACACAAGCACTTAATTTTGACAGTCAGTTTGTTTGGCAGCTATGTGCTATAACTATCCGATCCAAAATAATTTTTTCGGAAATTATATATCTGCTTTGGACAATAATTCACGCCAAATTTATCCAAAAAATCTGCTCAAATTAAAAAGTTTTTCATACAAGTACTTAATTTCGTTTGTTCAGTTCGTATGGCAGCTATATGCTGTAGTGGTCCCATATCAATTGTTCTAACAAACAATTAACTTCTTTTGAAGAAAAGATCGAGCGCAAAATTTCAGAGCGATATATAAATAATTGAGGGCCTAGCTCGCGTATATTCAGGCCGACGGACAGGACTAAACCAACTCAGCTCGTTACGTTGATCATTTACATACAATCTTTATTGGGTCTCTGACGTATTCTTCGCTGCTTTTCAAACTTCATGTCAAACATAATATGCTCTGTTTGGCGTATAAAAACATAGCATTCATATATATTTAGTACCCAGTATTCCAACCGCTTTCTTGATCTTGCGTCCATCGCCTGCAAACGATCACCTAAACAATTCCACGCCGCCCTTATACTTATGCCAATTTGACAATATTTGACTATACACAAAACATTAGCATACGATTCGGATAAGTATGAAAAAGGGTTGACCAAAATGCTTAACCCAAACCATTAGAGCGATCCAGATAGCAACACGGCCAACAATTATGCAAGCGCTTTTTGTCAAAATAAACACACATCAAAAGTTCGTACGCCTATATGTGGGTGTGTCTGTGTGTCATATTTTATACACCTTTATGGCCAAGGGCCAAGGTAGCACCTGCTCCTCCAACCAAACAACCTGCTCACACTACAAGCAGCTTTTGCTGACTTGCTCTTATGGGGATGAGCAAGTCGTTAAACTTAACGAGGGTCCACGGTCGCCAGCGGCAACCCGCCTCGAGCACCTTCCACGCTAACTGACCACAGCTGAGGCTGGAGGTTTTTATATACAAACAATGCAAACCACCTTTGCTAACCTCTCGGCTGCGGGCAAAGCCACCAGTTACTGTTTGTGTTAATGTAAGTATGTGTGTTTGTGTCACTAGGCACCGTTATGTTTGCTTGTTTTCCATGTAAGTACGTGTCACTTATTTGCTGCTTATTTGTTTTTATAGTTTTTAACCGTTCGGGGTTATTTCTGGCGGCGAAGATTTTGGCAACAACACATACATATCTAAGTGTGTTTGGGGGCATAAGATGTCAGTGCGGGCGGCGCTCACACTCATTTGTTGTGCTGTAAGTGGTGTTGTTGTACATATGTTCCCTTAGGTAAGGCTGTGTAGTTGCATATTTAATTTAAGACCTTTTTACATTTCTATTGATAACGGTTCGCATGTATGTACGTGTGTGTATTCTAGGCGCAGCTGAGGCAACAACACAATTGCCATCACCGTTATTTCAGTGTTTATATATACATATAGATCTAGTCTAGTAGGCAATTTGGCTGCGCTGAGAGGCGAGAACTTTGTTTCATGTTTGTTTTTATTGTTTTCTGCCGGAAATTTAATGTACGCCAGATTGTGTCACTAACTACAAGTAAGATAACTGTTAATTTATGTGCTACATGATTTAATAAGCAAATGATTACTCAAGTATATAAATTAATTTAATGGCAAAAAACATTCATTGTTTCATAAAGTTCCTAGCATTTTATGCGCAATGCCGATTTGGGCATCACAAAAGGTAATTAAATGTAGAGTAGAGGTTAAAGTTTAGAGAAAAAAACTTTTATGCAGATATTTAACTCGACTTCGCAAAGTCAATTTGCATAGCAGCTATGGACATGGATTGCTTTGTACGGCTGCAGAGAAGTCATTGGCGAAAGGTTTAATCTCTTACCGAAAGTATTTCTCTAGCTGCACAACACTATAGTCGTGCCAAGCTTAATATGTTCTATGCGATCTTTGCATAGTGGAAGGTGTAAGAAAATACTATACTTCACTTGGTACATTAGAGTGTCCACAGATATCGTCAGACTCTAAGAAACTGAGCATCTACATAAGTACATATCCGAAAATTCAGAACCTCTGATCGTTGGTTCTTTTGAATCACGAAGTTGTCAAACGAAACTTTGCTGGCTTTTTACCTGCCCACATAACTACATGGAAGTTGTGGGTGAACAGTTAAAAGACATGACAATGCATTTCTTTTCTGGTTTAGTTAAATTTTTTTTTTGGTGGAAAGATGATCTTAATATTGCTCCGTTCTTTCTCCTCACTGCTGATAGCAAGACAGTAATACCAACCTCAGGAGTACCAACCTTGCGTTCAAAGCCGGTTATTAAAAGCCAAATCTCGTGTTGTAGTCACTTTGTGATAAGACTGCTGTCTATAACGCTGCTAAACTGGCAACGTAAGGTACTTTAGACTTCGCAGAATAGCAACTTCACCAGCGCTGAGTTATCATACGTTCATGTGCTGTGGTAAGATCTTTTTGGCCAATATTGATTATACTAAATGCAGTGAGATTTTTCGCCTTCAATGAGGCTAGCATCTCCTTGGTGATGGCGGTTCTTTACGCCAATTGGAGTAAATGCTGTAAGGTTGATAATTTTATCAGACTCCAACTGAAAAAGCTGGAAGGAAGAAAACGAGCGGGAACACATCAGTTCCTTCTTGCAATCCGGCATTTACGGAGTTGAAGTGTAAACACTTAAAAGCTCACAGCTTTTAGATAACTAACCAAAGAGGTGGGAATGGAAATTAAGCGCCTTCAAATTTTTATTGGTCACAAAACATTTTGCTAACTTCAAAGTTAGAATTGAATGAACTCTATTTTTATAGTTTCATTAAGAATTATGCATACTAGTTCAAGTGAATCAGCCAGAAATCGAACCTAAAGCAACTTACACACGCGGTGTTTACTCCAAACCTTAAACTTTCGATATTAAAGAAGCTAGTCTGCTATAAACGGAGCCCAAGTAAAATATACAAAACTCACTGAAAAGGCTTTATTTATCCATATTGAATCCAGTTGGCCATAATGAATTGTTTGAAGTTTACGTGTGTTTTCTACACTCAACAATCAACAGTGCAACTACTTTAAACTCAGAAACTTGTTCAAAATCACCAAACATTTTTTAATGCATCAAGGTGCTCTAATCTCTATAAAATTCAGACTCTTCTCGTACGTAACAGAATTTTTTGAGGGCTCAGCAACGCACCAAGCGACATAGCGAGCGCCCACTAGCAATGAGACAATGCCAAAGCCTTAAAGTCAAGCTAAACAAAGTTAAGTTTAAACACATTCCAGCGGCATATATTTACAAGAAATTACAATCACATGCGCACACACACCTAAGCGCACATGCGTGTGGCAAATTCGACGTCAACAGCTACGCTAGGCAAGTCGTCTATTTCAGTGTTTTTTTTATTTTTATTTTTTTATTTAATTTGGCAGCAACAACACTAATCAACTTTATGCGCCTTTCATCTGTGAACTTTTCTTCATTTCCAACGTCAGCATTGCGCTCTCCGGCACAAGAACGGGCCGTTGGACGGACGGTGGCTTGTGCTGTTGAAAATTTTCATTCGTTAAGGATTATTTATGGTCGGAAATAAATAAAGCTTAACTGTTAACGACGAGCCGTTGCTCATACAAACACAACCACACACGCAAACACATTAATTTGTAAGTGTATGTGTAAGTGCATTTGTCACGGAATTTGGTTTTTGTGCAGCATTAGGAGCTCAAGAAAGTTGACATTGACTGCGTGTAGAAGTGGAGCTAGGTGTGCAGATAATGCGTTGAAAGTTCCTAGACAAAACAATAGCAAGCAAAAGCTAAAAAAAACGTTTATGAGACAAACTGATTTGTTTACGGAATTTGCTGTGTTAAAGACATGCCTTTTTGTGGGGGGTCTTCAGTTTCCAAGAAATAATAAAACAAGTAACAGAAAGACATAGTGATCAGGGTTTCAAAGCATAAAACGCCAAAAAATTTAAAAGTTTTCTGAAATCCAGTTAATTAAAACAGAAATGCTTATTTAGATGTCTAACCCAGAATTTCAAGTTTTTTATTTAACTGCTTCCTATCCATTTATTTGCTTTTCCTGCTTTAAGGGCGGAGCCTGATTTAGAAGCTTCAAAAAATCAATTTTTTTTTGTTAAATCTTTTTACAAATATTCTGAGAATATGTTCTCAAAGTTTTAGATGAGAATTTGAAATATTTTCGAAGCATGGACGAAAATTGTGACCGAGCGTCTAGCAGATGTATGAGCGATTGGGCAAAAAGCGAAATATTTGACGCGTGATTTATCGGTTTTTCCTTTTTACGATTTTTCTTAATTAGCGGGCAGGATAGAAAAGAAACTAAAAGTCGTATGGAATTGGGGTAAAGTTCGTTATCTTTGGCATTAAATTATCATCTAGTTGAACTAAAATAAAACTAAGAAACGTGAAGTTTGAACATATTTTTAAATAACCTAACTAAAATTTTTTTGGTCAGAAAGCACATTTTTCAATTAAAAAAAAAATTTTTTTTAATTAATTATACACTTTTTTGGATTTTTTTAGTTTAACTAGAAGATAAATTATTAAAAAATATAAATCTCTTTGAATTTTTTGTTTCCGATAGAATTGCGACCTGCCTCCTGAACGCGGTCCGACAATTGCATATGCCCAAAGGCAGAATATCAAAGGTTTCGTATCCAAAAAAATTTGGTAATGATTTTTAATTAAAATTAATTTAAATACAAACCCTGGAAGTTTTGTTTTAATCACTTATTTTTTTCCTTGTAACGAAGCTTTTTGTTGCCCCTGCTTCTTACAAGTATAAATTGCTGAGATATACTCGCCGTGTCCAGGGTTCGTTACAATGAATTTGTAAATACTGGGGCTCTYCTGCGAATCGTACTTTATTTTATTTAACATATATATTTTAAATATTCCGGATCACGGAAGACTGCGTCAGCGATCGCGATATTAAAGGTTGAGTTGGTCAGAGGATAAACTCACTACCAAGTTCACCCTTAACAGATGGCGTTTACAAGCCAGAGTACCCAGACTAGCTAGAGGATAAACTCACTGCGTAGTCTGATGCTGAACGTGTATACGCTGTCACATCCGTCTCAAAAAAATCCTCAAAAAAATCGATTTTTTGAAGCCTCTAACCAGGCTCACCCCTTAAACTCCCTCGCAGCGGCTTTTTTCTGTCCACAAGCACGCTCTTTTCGAATATATTTATGTTCTGATGAATAGGTGCTGTCGTAAAACTTCAAAAGATTGCGGTGCCTCTTTGCTGCAGCAGACAAAAAACGGCAATTAAATTGAGCAACAAAGTCCTAAATTCAGCACAGTGTTTTTGCAGGCATCAACCATTCAGCTAAAAAAATTCCTAACTCCACAATATTTTTGTTGAACTCCTACGGGTCACCTAAGTGCACCTATAGAGTAACCCGGATGCATTTCGAGTTCAATAAAACTACAGTTACATGTGTTTTTGTGAGCTTGGAATCCATACATAAATTGCGTGAGTGCTTTTGAAATGCTGCTGAATTGAGGGGATGTTCTATATACATATGTATATATGTATATATATATACAGGTATATCTATCGACAAAGGCATGTATATTTCATGCAAACAGTTAGCTGTGGGTGTGGCTGGTTCGTTGCCGAACTACTATTATCCATTTCCGACACAGCTTTTACTATCTTAAATGCCAGCACTGCATATGAACATCAGCGTGCATATGACCATGCACATATTCCAATCTCATCTTGACAGCGGGAAATTAAAGTGTAAGGCCTGAAGGTGCATATTTGAGTGCGTGCATGCAAATGGTGATAGTCGAGTAGAGTGTGGGTGTTGCATGTTTGAAAAATGTGTCACTTACTTATGCTGCGTTACTCTATATACAAAGTGAATTTGAAAGAAAGAGTTGTGGATGCTAAAATGGATTTATAAAAGTAAATACTTGTACAGGGATTATGTCCAAGATCGATATTAAACGATTTAATCGACCAGTGCTTGACCCTAGAGTCATCTATTGGAACACGGCGGAAGCAAAGTTGTAGAACTAATACCTATTATGTGATCGGGAGAACATTTCATCTATATCCTATGGCAGAAAACATATTACAACGTAGAATATGATAAAGAGATAGCTCAAACCGTATCAATGGCCAAGATTTGATTTTGCTTCCTTTCATCATGATGCTCATAGTTTATAAGTTGAGCCACACCTGTTGCTCTAATACCGTTGGATCAATTCTGCTCCGATTTCTAATTTGATTCGACTGACTTTTAGCGCTACAGAAAACTTCTATTAGCTCTCTGATAAGCCATACTCCAGCATTTCTGTTCATAATTTTGATATTAACAAATTTAATAGAAGTAGTTGGACAACTACTCTCGATAATCAGATCTTCCAAAAGCACCCGATACGGATTCATACTTATCAACGGGCGCCTTTGATTAGTCGTTTGGGGTCGTTTGTTCTGTCTGTAGAAATACTATTAAAAGTGTCTGTCTTCTAAAAACTCAGAAAGATAAAAGGAAACCCGTCTTGTGAACACCGGAGCTGACTTAGATCAGATCTATGAGCACAAAACAATAGTAGAAGTGGCGACTGAATAACATCAATGCTGTATGCGGCAGGCCGACCCATATACTATTCTGAGTTCAGGAAAGCCAATACTTCCTCTTGGAGAATCTTCTGCGAAAGTGTGGAGGGTTGTCATGAATCCAATTACCACAGAAATGCTGTTGACGGATAAGCCGTCAGCAATGAGGTGTAGTTGAAGCTACCCCTAAACACTCACTTTTCATTGAACCATTTTTCTGAAGCAGTGACACTGTGAGATCTTCAGGTGGCTGTACAGTCGTTTCGGAACTCCTATACAAATCCCACCTCACATAGACCTGGAATTCGTTCAAGTCTTTTAAGTCTCTATACCCTAAACCATCATGCCGGCGCAACTGCAGCAGACGGTCAAAGAGGCATACAGCTGCATTGATACATCCACACGAACTGTTTTGGTTTAGGACATGTATCGAAGGCCGGAAGGACCTTTCACTTCATTGCTAAGAATTTCGGACTCTTTATGCTATAGTCGTTTCTGTTGTAAACATGGGAGGAGCTCCAGAACTTGTAAAACGAATGAAAGTCACTTCGCTTAGCAGATGCTGGTCGCCGACCCGCTCCTATGTGACTATAATTTTGACATAGCGTAAATCGCAGGAGATCCATTCAAATATTTTCTAATGGTAAAGTTCAGATTGTCTTAATAGTAAGTTCTCTTACTGGACACTATCCAATTCGCATTAATGCACACGTATGTCGCCACAGTTGTATGAAGGAGGGTAAGGTTTAAAAAACCACGTACTTGCGTCTCTATTGTACAGGCTTTGAAGATTGAGGTGGAGTTATCTCGGCAGTCTAATCTTCTGCGAACAAGGAGACATAGGGGAAACTACTCAACAAAAACTAGTCGTCTCAACAAATGTATGATCGGCTCAACGATCGTCGTTTTGCGGAAGTCTTATGATCCATTATATAGCTCATTTAGGTACCACAACAGATCGACGTTCTAAACTCTCCAAGCGATGTTGCATTGGAAGTCGTTTAGGGAGCTACTAGCTTATCTCTTAGTTGCTGAAAACAAATGTTACGTATACGACCTGTCGTCCCATGTTTTATCCCTTTAATTATGTTTTGAAATCTAATAGACTGCACCAGTAAGTGAGTGTAAAATATGCAATTATTCAAAACAATGAAAAACTTATTTTAGAAAAGGTTAGCCAGAAGCAGAAGATTTTCTTAAAATGTATCCAATAAAAGGAAAATTTATAAATGCCTTAACTAATCGAAATCTTTTAGAAAATACACTGAAATTAGGCAGCGAAATTTTAAAAACTATAGACACTACTTTGATTGGATTTCGCCCTAGCTAGTTTACCTTATGCTCAATCTTCCATCTAGACTTTTCCTTCTTTATTGAAACTGTGTCTAGCTTACGCGGTTATAGCCGAGTTTACAATAGAGCAAAGGCTGTTGTTTCATTTTCATCGGAGGTGTTTTTTCACGTGGCGGGTCTCAAACCCAACGCAAAAACCTGGGAAGTACGATTCACCTTCTCACTTTAGCTCGCCTAGAAACGGATGGTTTTTTTGGCTACCCAGGGGATACTTGGCCTAAGGATGGAAGTCATGAACTGCTTGAGTCATATGTAATAGAATCGTTTCTGGCCACTTCCAAATGAATGGTGCTCAGTGAACTATCCCCACTTGCGTGAACTTCTACACATGATTCCATCCTACCTTCCTTTGATCTACACACCAGCCATCTGGAAAAATATATTATATACAAATACTTTGACATACAAATTCGTCAACCAACCTAAAATACCATTCTAACGCTTGACCACTCAGAATTACAGCATTTCGCCATGGAAATTTAGTCGCACTGATATATTTTCTTTCTATGTAACACACTTTGTGTTTTTACCACACAGCTCTTAAACTCTTAGCTTCTTTTGCTTTCGACTTAACCGTTTTTATACAATGTAAAACAATACGCTTCGTTTTGCATGGCAAATTTACATAATAATCCATTTTTGCTTTTCAACAATTTTCGAACTGTTCGCGCACACATTGTAACTGTTGTATGCAAATCGGCGCACGGGTGTACGGGTGCAGGGTTGCATGTGTGCGTCTGCGAATATTTGCATTCTTTAGCAACGAGCTTTCGGCATAACAGAAATGATCGTAAGTGTGAAAATATTGCAAAATACACCCACACATACGCGTGCATGCGTATATACAGTGCATATGTGTGTATTTGTGAGTGTGTGTGTGTGCATTTTTAGAAAACGGCGAAAAAGCACATCGTTTTCTTTTTGCTTGTGTGTGTGTATGCGTGTCCATATGCTAATTCATTGCAGCGTGGCAGAAGCGAAATTCGCACGCTTGAAAATGGCAATGGCAAAAAATGCATTGCGCACGGTTTATCAACATTTTCAACATGCTACGCATTTGAGCAGCGCAACTTTGTTTTCTTTATTTTCTGTGCTGATTTCTTTTTTGTTATATTTGCTCAGTTTTGTGGTTATTTCCATATAATATGCGTTCATATATATTTGTGTATTTATGCATGTATGTATATATAAGAGGACCTGCATAAATACTTGCATTGTGGCGTCGGTTTGCCTAGGATCTCATAATTGACCTCATACACTCATATCATCATATATATTTGAAGATTTCGAACTTTTTGTGCAACTAAAATTGTTTCGCGCATCGAAATAATATGGCATGTGTTAGTCGTGTGGATATATACGACTGTCATGGCGTCAATTCTTGCGTATGGAGTGCATTGTAAACACAATATTATATCATAAAAATGAATTGAACACAGAGGACATCCTGTGCGGAGGCTGCGGTGGTTATTAAGACATTTCCGATTAATGCGCATAACACGATCTAGCATCGATGAGATGTTTCCATATGGAAAGTGACAATATTTTCTGCAAAATACTACGGAGATTAATGACTGGAGTAGCAAGAGTAATAGAAGATAGTATATTTTGAATCAGTTCAACACAAATACACAAATATGAATAAATCAGACTATATCCTCCAAGATTGGATTTCAGTAGAGCTTTTGCGTTTTACTCCAGCTGAGAGTACCCTCTAGATGTGAGTGCAGCAGAAATTTGGTGGGGTACGTGGATACTATTTCAATCTATACCGACGAGTCCAAAATAGACAGCAGAGTTGGAACAAGGCTACATCCGATAATCTTGACATATCTCTCTCTATGGGTCTTTCAAACACTACTAGCATCTTTCAAGCAAAATAAGCTGAGAAGGACTGTAGAGTTGTACTAAAAGATTCGAGCGCATACAGAAAGCTATATACAGTGCGCATAGCAAGGCGGAATTGTTGACACTATCGTCGTTAATTATTAATTCTAGCATAGTCAGCAAATGCATGAAGGCTTTAAGCCCATTTTCAGGTCAACTTCACTCGTCCATTATTTGGATTTCTATCACACGAATATTTTCGGCAACGAAAGAGCAGACAAGTTGGCTTAGTCAGAGGCCTATAGGCCAACCTTAGGCATATATACAAGGAAGGATGCTGGCCACGCTGAAAAGGGAGCTTAATACACAATTTGAACAAACTGCTCAGAATATATGGAAATCTGGAACCAAATGCCAGATAACGAAGCAAAAATGGGCAAAATATGACAACACAAGAACTATGGACTTTTAAAATAAGTCCAGCAAAGTATACGCAAGTACTTATAACTGACATGAAGGTCAGTTTGAATAACATGTGTAAAAAACAGGAATGCCCTATAACAATATTTGCCGCAGCTGCAAACTCGAAACGTGTAGAAGAGCAATGTCTGGGTGCCTGTCTACTGTAGAACCCTCGGAAATTGTAAAACCAAACAACTTACAAAGAAAAGGAACCGATAAAAGGTTAATTGAACAGCTAGCCCTGCTATAATGTCCTAACTGAATAATGTGCCATTCGCACGCATGCAGTGAAGGTGAAAATTTTTCAGGACTCAGCCTGTGAAAGCTGCAATGAGGAAGATGACTTAAAACAACCAGACACTTTCTCCTCCACTGCCGACCACTCACCAGACTAAGGTTGATATCGGTTATTTATTATTTTTACGAATCCGGCAAAAAATGCTACAATTGATATTATTGATATCAATAAATTTTGTGTAAGGCTCCAATCATTTTTCCAACATACATAGCTAAAGTTTTTGGGCATAACAACGGATAAGCGGATCTGGCTGTCCAATTGGGGCCTAACCTACTCTGACGGTGACTTGGAATATATATATTAGGAAAGGAATATGTCAAAGGAATTATATCAGATATTCAGACACGGTTTGAAACTGAGAACAGATAATCAGCATAGAGTGAAGTAATAAGTTAAGATGAGATGAAACTGAATTTTTTAAGGCATAAGTGTGTTTATTATATGTGGCTCCATACCTCAAAGGCTGAAACCCCACTCTCGCTGAAAACCTCTAGAACCATTCTGCTAAACCCAATAACACCAATAAACTTGAGATTTGAGACAAAATATGCCACGGTACAATTGATAAAATAATGAGAAGAAAATAGTAAACACGTGTCCAAACAATTCCCCTGAAATCATTTATAAAATAGTTCTATAAAGCGACGAATAGCTGCTTACATCACTCAAAGCGCACAAAATAAGAAAAACTGAGTGAAAACAATTGGGATTTTTTATATAAAGCCGTCGCTAACATACCAATCTCTTTGGTCGGACAATGCCAGAAAAAGAATACAAATTTATGCTGAGCCGTGAATAAACAGGCAGCGTCAGCAAGAGCGCCGATGAGGAGAGACGAAGCGCTACAGAACGAGCTTGACACACTCACCGCAAACGCAGTCGAAGTGCTCGGTGTCAGAAGGATGTAAATTCACTGGAACGAGTACAGTTTATTTAAGCTATTTTCCATTGAATGGCGAAAGTGCTAAGAGTGAAAGTTGTGTTGTGCAACATTTGTTTGTTTTCTATTACTGTTATTTTCTCATTTTTAGTTTGTTTTGCTCGGTCTCTTTTTGCGCTGCTTCGATTCACTCAACTAACCCAAAATTTGCTTTTATTGTTATTTATTTTCATTTTGCATTTCGATTGTGAGCGCAACTTTGTTTACAGAATAACTGTGAATTAGAAATGAGTGCGCTTTGTAGTGAAAGCTTTTACAAAGCTGCATTACCCATTTACTACGTACTTAATAATATATATTTAACTATTTTCCATGCGGTGTTTTTCGTTCATTCACAAAAAATAAAAAAGAGAGAGAGACGGAGAGAAAAATTGAAGATCTAAAGCCAAGTTCAAAGTTCTGTAGACTCTATAGCTGATTTACCGAAGAAAAAGTTCAGTTGGTTCAGAATTAATCAGAGTGAATGAAACTCTCAGTTGCAAAGGTCGAATTTCGTCGAGTTGAAGTAATTGGAATAGACCCCTGTCAACTCGGAACCTTTCCTCGAAATTACTGCAAGAATGTTCTCTTCCACTAAAACAGCCACATTTTGCTAATCAGTCTTGAAATACCGACGAGGGTTGAGCTGCATCACGCAGTATGTACCTTCTGAAGACACAGAACCGGCCTTTATTGTAAGTCTTCAGCTTAGACTAAGACTGAGCACGATTTGGGCATATAATTTGCTCATCGGTTATGCTCTCGAGTAGAGCTAGCAAACACCTCCCATTCTAGTATTATCCGAGCACTGAAAAGGAGGCGAATAAGTACACCCATTATTAGTTGGGGGCGTACGCTTCTCAGAACGTGGTTCATTGCACCAATATAGGCTCAGGTAGGAACTTCAAAGGAGTGCTTCCAAGGGGGACTACTGTCACCATCCCCGTTGCGGATTAGATCTGATAACTTTCTATACTGGACGATATTGTCATTATAGCAAGAGGAAAGTTTGAAAGTACCTTGTATGACTCTAGCAAAATGACGGTGGGTTGAGCCTAATTACAATTCCTTTCACAAAAAGAAAAACTTATGGACTCCCCTATTGCGAATACCGACAAAGTGTGCCACACGAAGCTGGTTGGACCTGGTGCTAAAAGCCAGATATACAATTAGGTTGTATAAAAAATCTTGCGGTATTTTCACTAGTTGGCGCTGAGAGCGCTTAGTTTTAGTTTTATTCGTCGCATCGGGTCATGCTATACCTTTTTGGAAAGCCCATTTCACGCGCTAACACGTGTTTGATTGATTGTCGTTTCTTTTAAGTCGTTCGTAAATTATAGCGTCGCAAACATGGAGTAAAATAAAGAGAAAATACGGCGTATTTTACAGTACTACTACGACAAAGGCAAAAATGCATCTCAAGCCGCCAATAAAATTTGTGCAGTTTATGGAGCCGATACAGTTTCCATTTCCATCGCACAACGGTGGTTTCAACGTTTTCGTTCTGGTTCAGAGGTGGTCGAAGATGCGCCACGCTCCGGAAGGCCTGTCGTCGAAAATTGCGATAAAATCGCTGAATTGGTCGAAAGAGACCGGCATAGTAGCAGCCGTAGCATCGGTCAAGAGCTGGGCATGTGTCTTCAAAAAATTTTTTATGAACAATTGAAAATTCAATAAAAGTACCGCAAGACTTTTTTGATATCCTAATATATTGGTTGAACACCATGGTATTCGGACTAATCATATATAGAGCGGTATCATGGGCGTCATGAGTCTCACTCACAACATCTGACCCAAGATCAGAGGCTGGCATGCTCAGAAAGAGAGCGTCATTGAAGAAAGTCTACTTAAACAAATAGGATAGGGAACTCGTTCCTAGAGACGTTGCAAACGAAAAAAATTTGCTTTGAAAAAGGATTCAAAGTCTCGCTGGACAGCAAAAGTAGAAAGACAGGGCTTCATCCTTGAGGAATACCTTCGCAGGAGCATAATGCAATGGTATACAGACGACTGAAATAAGGCAGGTGGAATTGGGGATGGTATAGAGGAACCTCGTGATAAACTGTTAGTACCCATAAGAAGGTAAAACTATCAAGGGGTACTCTTCTTCTTAGTGATACTCAAGCGGCACTTCAAGTAATCTCGTCCATTGAATTCATATTAATTATCGTACAGGAGTTCCTAAAAACAACAGAGTTACTACTGAAATCAATGTCCTATTAACATGGATCCATGGGCTAGTATTAATGGAAATGAGCTAGCCAATATTCTTGCCAAAAAAACTTTGGCGACGAGTTCAATAAGAAAGAGAAAGCGGCCAATAGAATACGCCACTGACAGCAAGTGACTGGTCTTCAACAGGCGAGGCGGTTTCTAGGAGAGTTTGATACAAACTCATCGCTCTTCCTCTTCTCATCTGCAGAGATTAAGGTATTTTAAAAGGATCTATGTCACTTTTGTGACCAAAGATCAAAGCCATCAGAGCCCATCGTTCTGGATTACCCAGGAAAATTGTGGATTGATCAGAAAATTCAAAAAGAAATCAGAAGAGTAAAACCATCGAGTAATCGCATCAGTTCAGAGAACATATTACAACCATTATCCACTAGCTTGTTATAGTGTTGTGATATCTGGTGTATCTTTAGTGTATATATCAGGTTGCAGTTTTCGAATTTGAATCTAATTTAAAGCTAGCAAATATACATTTTATTTTAATTCTCCTGTATCCCACGTTACGGAGAACATTTGGCGCTACAAAAAGAATTTTAACCCCATATTTGTTAATGACTCAGCTACATCGGCAATGTCGGCTCTGTCTTATGAATCAATACTGAAGGACGGTCCAGATGTTTGTGAGAAAAAGTAAAACAGTCATAGAGAAAATTGGAGAACATAGGACTCGGACACACAAATGCGGTGAGCTAAGATAGATAGCACTGATACGAAACTTTTCACTTTGAAAGCCATCTCACTGAGAATACAGTGTTGGATTTTAATGTACCACATAACACAATTTATCGACTATACTTAGTCTGTTGTAAGATTATATCTCTATTTACGATAGACAGAATTTCGTGATAACCGCCAACCCATAGCTAAGTCGCGACTGATCAAGCAATTAATTTACAACTCATACGCTTGATTACTCCTACGCTACACTCAACTGCTTGCGGTTAAGCGTTAAGCTGTGAGTTAGCGCATAGCTGCTGCACTGAATGTAAATTAATTAAAATATACTACCGTTGCCGTTACGCGTACGAAGTGATTAGGTGGTGGCGAAATCAAATCGCAAGGTATTAGTCTCTGAGCGCCACATCTAAGCACGCGCTCAAATACCAATCTTAGCGAATTTTTCTGCCATTACTAGCGGAAATCTCGCTGCATGCGTGAAGCGCTTGAATAATTTGAAGCGATTTTGATGAGCGCTGGCGCGCCTTCTACCAGGAAGTCAAACGCGTACGAGACGACGCGCAGCTAGCGCGGAGCGTGGAAAGAGCGCGCGTAAATTGAAATTTCACACAATTACCTAAATTGGTGTAATAAATATGCGTAATAAACATGAAAAGGATTTCAGTTAATTACAACACTCGAAGGCTTAGAGGAGCAGCGGCAACAACAAGCACGCCCACTACGGAGGGTAGATAAGCTAAATAAGAAACAACTGGGCGGCGGGTGAAAGGCGAAGGCAAGCAAAAAATAACATGTAAGAGTGGCAAATTTATTGCAACAGATTAATTTTCTGCTGTTACATGGCCAACAATGGCAAATGCAGCATTTAATGGCAGAGTAATAACAGCAATAAAAACAGAAACAACACAGCGGTGCCACAGCAATAACAGAGAAAGTCAAGGAAGCGGTAATCGGGGATCGGGGATCGGGCAAACAGCAAACTAACACAAGCGCAGCAACGAAGCTGCGGAGTACATACTTACATTTGCACATAAACTTATTGCAGGATGGATAAATTATATAAAGCTGGCAGTGAAGAAGGAGAAAAACAAGAAGAAAAAAGACACGGAAATCTGTGTACTTGAATCGAGAGACAAGTGCAAATTGAAGTTGAAGTGCTGCGAAAGTGTTCGTGCGTCAAGGAGGACAGGACGAGCACGAAGTGAAGAGGGCTTACTGCCGGCTGCCAAGGTATGCTGGCCGAGCGCAAAAACAAAAAGAGGGAAAAACAACGCCAACACCATTGCGGGGCACTTGGAGTGCGCTTAATTGAATTTTTCCTCAAACGCAATTCGCCACGGCAACGGAATAATGTCCACTTAATGCAAGAGTGAGCAGGACTACAATTAAAATATAGCTGCAGAGACAGCGTTGGACTTGAGCGTACCTCCCACACTCGCCACCACCACTATACACTGATCAAAGGCTGTGCCTAGCTGGTGTATGCGAATGCTTAATGAAAATGAGCTTCATTGAAGGTAAAGGGGAGGTCAGGAGGTATGGGGCTGCATAAGCCGTCTCTAATATGGCTTGCGTAGCAGGGCAGTAATAAAAACAACAATAGCAATTAAACACAACGCATTTGGTGCAATATTAATTGCAACAATTAATAAGCAAGCAACAACAGCAATGGCAACAACAACAATTGATCAAAGGCAACGCAATTGCGTAACGGCGGCGAACACGAGAAAAGTTGTCGACAACTTGAATGTAAAAGTGCTCAAGTGAATATGTTGGATATGTGCATAAAATGAAGGCATGTAAGTCTTTGAAAATTATTCACAACGGAAGTAAAGTTGTACTTAATGGAATGAGCGTTGTGGTGTGTTTCGAGTATTTACTAGACAGACAGATAATTTTAAAAGAAACACTGATTTTTGTTTGGCCAAAATCTATAATAAGACATATTACATACATCACTGCAAAAGATAAACTTGATGGACTGCAAATTTTTTTAAACCCAGGGTGCTTTCCTTGTTTGTATATTACTTCAAAATCGGTCTCTGTCTAGAAACATAAATTTCCATGCTTGCCAGCCTACAGTTTTGGTATGTTTCAGTTTATAAAAAGGTAGTCAAGACTCACATCCAAAATATAGAGTGGCTGCGAAACCAAACTGCAACACAACTGATGCCACTTCAGCTTCACTTTCTTCTTCAGCAAATGAGTTTGAGGCAATATATTTTAAAAATATACTCTTTCACCAAGTTACGCCTACGAATTCAACCCTCTTTCAAGATTAATTAAGTAAACCCATATTACTCGGCGTTAAAAAAAGTCCTACCCTCATTAACTATTCTCAACACTTTAATTAAGCTCCGATTGCAATTCTAATTGCGCAATTTAGCAGGAGAGCAAGAAAAATTAACTAATTTTTATTTACTTGCATCAAGTGACAAGAAGGAATTGTTCGGATTTCTTTATGAAACGTGGAGGTTGGGGTCAAGCGTTTGAGCCAATATGAAAAAAAAAAACGAAATAAAAATAAAAAGCGAAATAACTTTAAATGAAAAAATTAATATTTGAAGCAGAAACACAATAATGTTTATTAGGTGTACACAATAAATAAAGTTATAAGACTATAAATCTGTTTATACGAAAATTGTCCACTTAATTGAAATGACTTAGAAGGACCTAACATAGCCGATGCGTAGCACAGAGCACAGAGAAAATACTTTTCGACTAACAAATATAAATACATTGCATGTGCACCCTTCTGTAAGAGTTTAGGAATGTTTATAAGAGAAGTAGGAAGGCAGTTTAATGGTATATTAAGTGCTCAGCTACCATGATATCTACTTGTGCCGTGAACGAGAAGTTTGCTTTTTTTCAGGTATATTGAGATCATTTAATTCGTTCCTGAGGAAATGAGTGACTAAGACTCGAGATTTCTTTCTTTCTTTTCCAATTGCAAATCCTTCCTATATTTCAATAAAATAAAGTTGTTTTGCAGACGTATGGTTTTCAATATCGCAACATCGCAATATTTTTTTGGGAGCTGGCCTTTAACAGTTGTTACGTAACTGTGGTTTGCTATTTCATTTTACTCCGGAGTAACATTTTGAAATCGTGTCCAATACTCGATGGATATAATCTCTTAGAAAAGTCGGTAATTCGAGAAACCAAGGATCGGTTACGCATCACGCTTCCTCTAGTGGATAAAGCACATGCTCAGAGATTCCTCACAGTGCGCACAGAAGACGCTATTACTGATGTGACGCAGAGTATCAAAAAATTTCAGATATCAATTATTTGAATATCATGGCGCGATAAAGATACACCATTAACAGTTATGTTCTCACCATTTTTTTTTTTTTTTTTTTTTTGAAGAAATATGTGGTGTAGCATAGTACCAAAAAACACTCGAATGAATCTCGAATTGTCCCCATCGACTTCATGGAATATTTTGCCGAAAAATCGTGGTTTACGGACTAGCAAAATTTAACAAGTAAAATAATTTAAGCCGAATGACTATCAAGCGCGTCCCACGTTAGGTGAATGCGTCCGAAACGATATGATCATCGGTTTAAATTTTTACAAGCATATTCTCTTCTTCTTCATAACTTTCATTACTCACTTTTAGTTCAATGAATAACATAATAATATAAACAAAACTGTTATATCAGCAATCGAACAATAGTTGAAATATCCAAATTTATGTTGACAAAATATCATTACCTTTCTGAGAAAAAAAAAAATTCAATCGCGCCCACTTGAACGCTATCGATTGCTTGCGGCAAACATTCAATTAACTTAATTGCTTTTAGTCATTTAATTGTGAAATCATTTTAAATTTTAAAGCGCGATTTTCTCCTTTCTGCTTTAAAAGCGTTTCGCTATTTTTTATTTTTATTTTTTTGTGAGTACATTCGCTTTATCACCCAATGCCTGTGGGCTATATTGCTCCGCCGTTGCTGTTACTCAGCCTCCGCTGGCTCAGCTGCTTTCGAGCAGCTCACGTTTTATTGTAATCACTTTTCGTTCGAGTTTTCGCGCTGGCTTTGCCTCGTTCAACAGCTGATATTACATAATTTCACGCTCGCTCGCGCGCCCAAATCGTCGTCAGCGCCACCAACACCATCATTGTCTCATGCATTCACTCAAAAGTCAACTCGCTTCGTTGTCTGCTTTAGTTTCAAGCGAATGGTTGCGAAAATCACAAGCCCCTGATAAAATTAAAAATCGAAGCCATAATCCGATGTGCTTTCTTATTGTTTGCATAACAATGAGATGAATTTGAATTTTTCAATATACATTTGTTGTTGCTATTTGTTTTTATGCATCTCTGTCAAGACGTGAGAGTTGTGCATGCAAAATGTGCTTATGTATGAATTTAATTATACACCCATACATGGAAACACACTTACAACGCTCTTCCTTTGCTTAAATTTTTATATTTGCCAAATTATTTCACTGGTTTGAGAGTTATACTGTGGAGACCATACTGGAAAATATAATCAGCTCAAAATTGTATACTATTTCAACCGTACGTTTTTTCTTTCTTCATTATAATTTAAGTTGAATGAAAATAGTTGTCAAACTCTAAGACAGTATAAATTTTGCAAACAAAACAAACAAAAAAAAAAAAAAAAAAAAAAATTAATAACTAAATAAATAGAACAGTCCTTCCAAAGCGACCGAAGAATGGAGAGAATTCAGCATTTTAAAAAGAAATAATTTTTGATTTTTTTCATGTTTTCACTTTTTTATGAATATTCTTGATTTAAAAACCAATTTTTTTCTCATCATAATTGATTTTTCACTAAAGAGAAACCACTTCGTTGAATAGGTTTTCTGAGCGAAGTATTTAAGTATTTAATGTGTTCCTTTCTTTCTTTGGACTACGCAATTAGCTGTAATGAAGCTAAGCAGCTTAAAAGCGAACTAGTAGTATTTTTTAGACGTATTTAATATTCATTATAAGACAAGTTGTAAGCTGATTTAGTTAAACCCTTGTATAAAATAATCTTTTTCAATGGCTGGTATGCCTATTTAGTTTTGCTAAGGTATCATAAATTCAATCAACCTAACGTACAATGAACTTACAGCAACCAATGTATTCATTTCATACGGACCGGAGTAGACTTATACCAAATAACGCTATGCCAACTAAGTCCTCTCTTTTGATTTTAATGAGATAGATTTCAAAAGAACTAGTTATTCATTGATTAGATATTTTCGGTAAATGACATTTCTTTAATCGTCAATCAAAATCACGTACTTTAATGGAAAAGCTTTTCATTTCGCAAGGTACTTATATTCATAAGACTTATTATCTAACAGTGCTACTATACCCAAAGTAACTGTTTAGAGCGCACTATACCACACGTCATTCAGGCCGACCAGTCAAAATTAAAAAAGATATTTTGTTACGTTTTGTGCTACAAAAATGCAACAGAGAAAGATATTATAAAGATCAGTGCAGCCCAATTATGGAGCACACAGAATGACAACTAAAAAAGGTAAATTTTTGCGAGTTAAGAAACACTATACTCTATTAGTATATAGAAACTCTATACAGATTTTGAAACTTTTGGAGTCTATTTGGACATGTTTCAGAAATACACAGTGAATTTTTAAAAAAATTAAAATTAACTAGTTTTTGATTTATAGGAGATATCCGACAGCGCTTAAAAAGCATTCACTTTTGCAGCGGTGAAATTTAAAAATAAGCATTCACGTTTAACTAGAAGATTTTCTCCGTACTACAACCATACTACAACCAATACAAATAAAAAAATATCAAAACTTGGCAAAATGGCAGCGTTTTTAAAAACAGGTTGAATTTTGAAACAATTTTAGGTCAGAATTCAATTTTGCATGAGATCAAAAATCTGATACCTCATTGTATGTAGAATTATATTGGGAAGAGGCAAACTATATTTAGGAGAATTGAATCACTTGGTTTCGTGCTTTCACTGCAACATTGCAGTTTAAAAATAAACTGATGCTGCTGATTGAACTGAGTGGGGCTACTATTTAAATGGCAACAACTGAAAAACTATTTCAGTTGTCGATTTGGAATTTGAGTATGTTTTTTATTAAGGTATACCTACCGAAATATCAGAAAACAAACTATGGGATTTTTTCAAAATTTCACTGGTAAGTCTGCCAACATGTTTTCTTTGTTTAGCTTTCTTTTGAAGTTTTCTCAATACCCTTTATTTTTATAAGTAATCAAGAAATAATTTCGTTGAGAAAAAAATATACAGTAAACAGAAAAAAACATACGACATAAATTATAATTTTAAAATTTTTTATTTATCTACGTTGTCCCCTTCAAAGTAATCATATTTAGCTCCAACACTTGTGCCAATGTTTTTTCCAATATTCGAAACAGATTTTCCTAGAGCGTGATTGGAGGTTTCTGAATGGCCAGAAGCTACATCAGACGAACGCTGTGAACACGATTTTGATTGGAAATTTTGTGAGCCGGAACCTAAAGTTGCAGGCCCATACTTCAGACCTCTTTTTTTTTACAAGTAGCTTCGCGCAAACGACCCAAAACACTCAAATAATATTAAATGTTGACAGTTTGGCCGGTCGGAAGGAACTCGGAGGGCACCACAGCTCGTTAATCGTAAAAAACTGTGAACATAACTTTCATTTTTGAACAGCTCTGATGTGGTTTTTCGGTTTCGACTTACCTTTGCTACGATATTCGGCTGATTGACCGTCTGTTATCTTGTATTAAGTATAGATCCTAGATATTTCAAGACATCCCGGTAGGCGAAAAGCATTTTGTTTGTTTTCACTGATTTTTCCTTCCGATATTTCAACGATGCCAATAAGATCTCTCACTGTTAATTGTTGATTCTAAGGCCCCATTTCCTTTATTTTATTGACGTGTTGATCATCAGTTGATGTTAATGGCCGCTGTGGACTGTGGTTCATCGTTAACGCATTCTCCACCGTCTTTGATAATTTTTCCCTATCAAAAACACTTGTTCATGACAAACAATTATCACCGTCGCGACGCGTCGCTCTTATATAACATTCTGAATATTTCGGCAACAGATATTTCATTCTGCGCAGAATTTTTACTGGAGCTTCTTTGTTGTATAATTTAACTCATCGCAAAAATCGCCAAATACACTTTATGTATTTCAGAAGGTAAGCATGTACTAAGCACCAATGATTATTTTGATATGACATTTATCACATTTGTGAAAAAAAAATATCGACGAGTGGGTCTTCGCGCGAAATTTAAATTAAAAAGTCTTACTATGTTTTGCCCATATTAGTATATAAGTAAATGAAGCATTGTAACCATTATAAAATATTGTAAATATTTTGTGAAAAATTAAGTAAATACCATATAACATCTCTATACATGTAGGTAAATATGTGGTAGTGAGTATATTAAAAGAAAGAGGCGTATGCACACACCGCATGCAAAACTGTAAATATAGCGGCCTGGTCAGGAAATAAGGGAGGAAATCACTTCACTGTTATTTGCCATACCCGACTAATTGTGTGCATAATTGTTTACATAGGATGCCATTTGCGCGAAACATACTTAGCGCCAGAGTCGACGTGCCGCTTTAAAAAGCTCGTTTGTGGCCTTCACGCAAAAAGCACAAACAGAATCCTTTAGTGACCGAGCAAATAAACACGCTTATTTGCCAAACATGGCTGACCCTCGCAGAGGGTACCGCAGCAAGCCTGAAATGTACCCTAGCTGTGAAAATATTGTAAAGCCTCCGAAATAAATACGCTTACGCACAAAAGTATTTTAATTTCATTAAATTTTATTTACTCGTCCTTTTTTCGACGTGCGCCCTCTCTTGAATTATGCACTCATTCACTTAATTTAATTTTTTATATTTTCGCTTAATTTCTGCTTCCATTTGTTTTTTTTTTGTTTTTTTTTTTGCTTTTTCTCTGATTGTGTGTTTTTCTTCATTAATAAATTGCGTTTGTGTGTTGTTTGAGTGTATGTGTGTGTGTGTGTATTTGTGTGGGTGCAGGTGAGGTGCAGTGTGGTTGCTTTTGCGCGTGTCGCTGTGACAAAGTGGTGATGTATGTGTGTGTTATGTGATTGTTTACAATTATTTTTTTGTGTTTATTTAATATTTTATGTTTTTAAATGTTTTTTGTTGTTGTTTTCTGCAATGCTTGCTAAATAAAAATAACTACGCTTAGATCTAATTATTCATCTAAATATACTCAGATTTCTGTTTAGTCTTACAACGCTATCATTCTCATATATTAAAGTATACGTGTAGTCATTTACAGTTAGGGTTCATTAACGGTACTCAGTTGTTGCATTATTAATATTCATATTATTTGTTGTTTTTGTTTGTTGTTTTTACATATTTCTGCTTATCTCTTAATCATTATGAAATGTTAAACAATAGTTTTAGTGTGATTTACTGAATTCTTGCTTAAATTAAATTGATTTTTCTAATACTAATTTATTTTTCATTCAAACTCAATTTGTTTTTGCATTTTCTGCATGTCTAACTTTGCAGTTTTCGCTTTGCTGCTTTTGCTTAGTCTAAATTAATTAATTCTTATTTTTTGTTGTTGTATTTATCTCTTGCCTAATTTTTTTTTTGTGATTTTTTTACATTTTAATGGTAATTTTATTTCGTTACAAATACATTTCTTCGTCTCTTATAATTTCCTGCTTTACACTAAGTTGTTGTTTTTGGTATTAAAATTTTTTTCTGAATTTTTTCCATACTTTTACTTTACCTGTTTTCTATTTCAATATTTTTTTTCTCATTTGTATTTACACACCGCCTTAAAAATGTATGAATGCTTATTTAGTTTTGCAAATTCCAAATTTCTTCTTCTTCACACAGTGCCCTTACAATTTTGCGTATTTATTATTCTATCGATTAATATTTAAACCATGGTTTCTTCTTTGCTCTGCCTAGTCAGAAGATTTTCTATTTACACTTCATTAAAATTTCGTAAAATAAATCAAATTTATTGCGAATATTTGCATAAGAAGTCAAGCACCTCATTATTATTACCATAAATTATGTGTTCAACGTGGCGTATGAGCAACATACTCGTAATGAAAAAAATATAATATTTGTTTTAATAATAATAAAACTGAAAATTAACAGGTAATAGAAGTAATGCTATAATAATTGCGTAAGTGAATTGTATTTTCGAAATTTTGTTCGCGTTTGGGAAGATATACACTGCCCGCCATCAGGTTAGCACAACTTCTTCAATCTACTTCAATGACTACTGATTTTTTTTTTTTTTTTTTTGTTCTTAACTTGTATCTACTAAAACGCAGTATTTAACGGTGTACAAAAAGAAATACGAGTGCATTTGACTTAGGAGAACAGAGGGAGGAACGTCAGTTGCAGTGAATACATACTCGAGTTGGCAGCGTGAAGGCTATCATTGCTATCTCCTGCTATGTTACTTGCGAATTGCAATTTTTAAATACAAATTATAATGCAAAAAAGTCTAATAGCGATCTCTCACAATTTTAAAAACTTATTTTGAAATTTAAAATAACATTCTCAAGACAATAAAGGAACGATTTGGGTAATTGAGTCTTCGTTTGAAGGTCAAAACGTAGATTTTATGCACTAGCCACCTTACCAATCGCTTATTACTAGAAGAGAAAACATGTTTAGGTGGGCGGCTCACAAGCTTTAGAAGTCTGGCCAGTAATATACAAGATGCAAGTATAAAATATTCTTGGTTATCAACTTTTTCTAAACTATATAGAAAAATTCTACGAATTGCTACGCAATCGAATCTTTGTGAATATCCTCAATGAGAGAGTATCAATTCACTATTAGCTCATTAACGCATAAATCAAATCCGCTGGTTGGAAATTGTTTCTGTTGTCAATAAGTATTTTATTTATGGACAAATAGGAAGTTCAAAGAAAGCTTAAACTGTTTTGGTTTTTCTTTGAGCAGCGGCATTGAAAGTGACAAAGTATGCATCGCAACTAATTTGTTACCAATTTTACAAATAGTTTTATAACCCAAAATGTAGGTGATTGTTGATATAAAAATTATCAAAATCTCTCTCCGAGCTCTTGGATAGACATGAGACACAGGATGAAATGCGGCTTCATGATTTCACGCCGAAGGTAAATCGACAGTGATCTGATTGAACTGCGCACTTTGAACCCGTTCAAACACACAACGAATTCTTCAGCTCGGGTTTTAAGTAGCTATTGCATATTCTCAGGTCCCAAAAAAATGCTCACAAAGAAGAAATTTTCGTCGAATGAAGGGTTATTGCCGCAACTGATGCATTTTTGTCTCAAAATGTTTAAAAATACATAAAAGTGGGATAAGAGCTAACCAGTTAACCTGATTGAAATTGTTAATTTTTTTTACTTATTTCGAAAAAAATAATTCTTGTGAGTTGTGCTAATTTGACGAAGCGCAGATACTGCTATGTGTGCGTGTGTGTAAGAGCCGCATTGCATATTTAAATTAGTTCTTTACCACATTGGCAGTCGAATCAGCAATATTTCTTCTAAAAAGAAGTCGCATATGCAAATTATAAGCTTAAAACAATATTTCCCATATTATTTATTCGACTTTTTGCTTATATAAATAAAATATGTATTATAATGCGTGTGGGAAAAGCATATTATTTCTTTAACAAAATACAAACTAAATCAATTTCCAATATGTTAAGTCTTTTGAAACAATAAAATTTCATAAAATAATTAATTCATGCTTTCGAATTCACATTATTAATGCAACATCTGCTTAGCTTTGCTACTTTCAATTCCGATTTTAATAATTTTAATAATTTCATATGGTTTAAAAATATTGTAATCCAGTGATTGCACAATTTCGAAGCAAAATCTTACACAAACAACAATTTTGTACATATATATACAAGTTATGCCTACGATTTTGCCGTTTCACTAATCTAACACTTGTACTGGCTTAAATGCTATTGTGTTGCTTTTGTTGTTGTTTGTTGTTTAATAAACTCTATAAAACCGATGTGTGATTACATTTAGTATTTACAATTGTTCAACAAATTATTTATTTAACTGCATTGACACCAAACTTACACACCGCAGTGCGCTTAACTGGCTTGGGTGTGTGTGCTCACTTGGCTATGAGTGTGTGTGCGCATGCCTAAGCGTGTATATTTGTGTTTACTTGTAAAAGTATACATACATATACAGCTGCGGTGGCTGCATTCAAATTACTTTTCGGTCTGCTATATGAAGATTAATGACAATGAAACAAAGCACGAAATTTCAGTTATAATTAAATTATTTTAATGCTCGTCCTTTATGTCGGCAAATAACTCAAAATTTATTATATTTATTACTGCACACACACACACACACACATGCCATATGCCAGTGATTTATCAGCCTGAATTTTGACAGAAAACTCACACGAGCAATTAAGTAAAGATTTATGTGTTTGTATTTGTGCTGTCTCTTATACACATCTAGATGTGTATAAGAGACAGCACATGCCATATGCCAGTGATTTATCAGCCTGAATTTTGACAGAAAACTCACACGAGCAATTAAGTAAAGATTTATGTGTTTGTATTTGTGTGCGTGTGTATGTTCATTATTGCGAGCTTGCTTCTTCTTCTTATGCTAAAACATTATTTGTGATTAAGCTGTGTTTTCACTGTTTCAATTTCGTCCGAAATGTATTTACTTACGCGCAATAATATACAATTATCATATATGCCAGAGTTCGCTCAATTCAATTCGCTTCATTTGATTCTCGCTTCAGCTTCATTAACGTCGAACCTTTTTCGTGTGAAGTGCAGCTCATTGCTTGTTGGTGGCCGTAAGTAAGCACGCTAATTGCAATTAAACAATAATCAACTAAAATAACAGTGTTTCTGTGCCGTGAAGCATTTCCGAAAATATTAGTGATATTTGGAGTAATTAGTGTGATTGTGAATTAAAATAGATTTTGCTGAATTTCATAGAAATTCGCACACATACCAGCTTATTGACACCTACTCAGACTTCAATGTGCTTGCAGTTGTGTGGCTTTGGTTGAAAGTGTGTTGCATGAAAATAACAATTATGGCGACGATTTGTTATACAATTATTTCTATAAGTGCCTGGCTTTTCAATAAATTTCCTTATAATGACTTATAATGGAACTTCCTTTATCCAGCGTGTCCAATTTAACTATTTGCTATCATTTAGATGACAAGAAATTGCTGTACTGGGTGCGTCATCATTTTTCTCGCAACTACGATAATGTGGAAGAGCCTATCCAACGAATTGAGTTGGATAGATATGCTTCCAAAAAGAAATTTGTACTTTGAAGCGCTTTAAACAGAAACAGAAACATATTAGACTACAAAAAGTTGCTTTACAATGTGAGCCAGTTTTTTACCTCACCGCTGTAATAATGACAAAGAGCTTCAATACTGATTTGAATTGACCGGACATGGCTTGGAAATTAATTTTTGATTTTGAAGATATTCAAACAGAAACAAAAATATAAACAGAAACAGAAACAGATATAGGTTATAAAAATTGTGGTTAACAGTCAAAGTCTCGTAGTTTGTATTCAATAGTTTTTGAGTACCACAGAGTGACATATAGGCGACGAGCGCTTCACCATCAACCCAATGAACTGATTGAAGGTTTCCTCAAGTATGCTGCCCAGAATCTACTAAATGAATCGAAATGCTGGATCTGTAATATAATTTATGTCGGGTATTTTTTATCCTACTACTTATCCTACTACTGCTATAATGACAATGAGCTTTGCTAACGAATTGAATTGACTAGACATGTCTTGGAAAGGAAATTATGACTTTGAAACGCTTCAAAGATGAAAACAGAAACATAACTAGTTTATAAATATAATATTATGGTCAACGTTATCCTTTGTTATCGAATTGTTGTTGAGCACGAGAGAGTGACAGATAGTCGATATGTCGTTCACCAACAAACAATACATTTGAATGAACTGATTGAAAATATCGGTGAGATTTCTGCTCAGAATCAATTTGAGTCAAACTACTGAATCTGAAACTACTTTTAATAGATATTTTGGTATGTCGAATCATTATTAACATTAAATTAAATTAAATGAACATACTTTGGAGAGAAAATTGTGACTTTGAAATGCTTTAAATATAAAAGAAGCCAGACACAGCAATTAGTAGCAGAATAAGTGCATAAATATAGAGAAATACAGAGAAGGTTTTGGCGCTTGTATTGAATATTTGATCATGAGAAAGTAACGAATTCTACATATGTGGTTCGCTTACAATCTAACTAAACAATCAAGACATTCGGATGGACCGACTGAGTGATGGTTGACGCATTATTGTGGGATATGAATACTTGAAAACGTATCGACAGCTAGTGGTGTCAAGGGTCCCATTGCAGTCCTCATGTAATAATCTACTGGTGCTAACAAGACTTTCTGTTATAAAAATTGTTTTGGTAATTTGAGAAACAATCAAGAAGCGCTTGAAGAGCTCAAGCCAGAATTGTTATACCAGACGAACTGATGGAAGGTGACAGAAACGACACAAATATATGCCACACACTGTATTTATGAGATATTATTATGAGCCAATTTAAGGCAAATTAGTTTATAATGAAATCAAATAATTTCTTAAGCAGAAGTGCAACATCTGTAACATAGAATCTTTCTCTTAATTGAAATTCTACAGAATATGTTATTTCAAACTATTTCAAGTACAGTCACCCCTTTTACACTTCGTATTAGCTTCAACAGCAGTTATTTCTGGCAACTGAATTGTTTGAGCGGCGTGTTCATGTCAAAAGAAGAGAGATGCTAGAAATCCGTTTTCGCATTCTTCACTTATTGATATTTGCTGTCACCTTCTGCAACGGTATTTGCAAAAATAAAACATATTGTAGTTAACTGGCACAAGTGAAGTGGCGCTCGTGCCAAAATTGCAGCGCTGCTAGAAGCGGCGTATGATTATTAATAAATTTTCTGGCAAACAAAACGAGGGACTGCACTGTCATAAGTGAGCGAGCATGCCGCCAGCGAGTGTTAGTATTTGCTTGAAAAAAATATATATTTTTAATATATACGAAAGCAGTGTTGTATGAACGCCATTTTGGTGTATCTGCCAAGTCGTCACTTTTAATTTGATTTTTACGCGCGTTTCTCACAATCAAAAAGCCTGCAAAGAAAAGGAAGTGGCATATACTCAACACCGTATGCTCGAGTGTACTTATAATGGCAATTTCACGTTGTGCGCATATTTATTTGTATTGTTTTCACAGAATTGTGTCACACCTGTGCGTGTCTGAAAGCAGACTTCAGCGTGCACACTTGAAATGAACATGCTTATATAGACACGACCTGTTTTTCTATGTGTACTTAGCCTGTCGGCAATAAGATTACACGAGTGCTGTGGCACATATGAAATCATAAAGAAATACCTTTGTTGCTAATAATGTAAAATGCTTTGTTTAACAGCAGCTACTGTCTGCTTTTCTTCTTTAGCGCTTTTGAAGTCGCTCATTCTGGCGCTTGAAGCGGCCCTTTTTCTTCCTTTCCCACTTCCTCTCACACTTGCCCACGCTTTAGTGTTCATTTTACTGAAACAAAGTGGAAGCGGAGTGTTGTTTCTTCGAACGCGGCACACCTTGCAATCTGCGTTCCAGATTGATGCTTTAGTAGCACAATATTGAAGCATTTCGGGCACTTCTAGCCAGCGTCGCTCAGCACATAGTCGAACAAAAGCGCATTTGGCCTAGAAATCAATTGTTGAGAAGTTGCCCCGAATACCAAAGGCTTATGGTTTGAATGGTATGTCTGTCTAAATGAAATTATATCTACTTCGTTGCCTAGTTTGSCGTTCTATCGAGGAGTTTACCTCTCGAGCGCGCACCTTAAGCTATTCACCGTGAGTTGGGGGAAGGACTTCAAAGAATGGGACAAAGTTAAATGGAATGAAAACTTTTTCAATTACATCAACTGGAATAAAATCGCATGCCAAATAAGTCAAAAAAGTCAAGTTGAAATGTAAATGGCGGGATGCGCAGCTAATATTGTAGTATATGAATGAATGGAAACTGAATGAAAGGCACGTGCACATAAATTCTAGGAAGTGGCAGCGCATAAAGGCAAGTTGAGCAACAAAATCTTTTGTTTTCATTTAAGAAAAATTATTTAAAGAAATTTGCGCTCGTTGTTCGCGCTTTCCGTTTCTTCATTGGTGAGCGCGCTGTGAAAAGTTCTTTTTTTTATTGTTTGCTTTGAATACTGAATAAGGTGACCAGAATTGTGGTTTTACCACTTTACTTGATCCACGTTAGGCCAGAGGCTTTGAGATGGGTTAACCGGAAAAGAAAGGGCGAATAGTAGGTCATAGCATCTTGGGAAGATAATAAAATTCGTTGGTTAAGAAAATGAGGAAGCTCTGAATTAATTAAAATATCTTTAATGGTGAAAGTTATATGAGTTTGTGCAACCCAAGCAGTGACTGTTGCAGAAATATTTTTTATATAAGAAACAAAGGGGGAAGTTTTTCGTGGTGTGAAAGTAAAAAATATGTTTGTTAACGGCGAAGTTCTAAGGGAGCTAAATATGTAGTAAGTATACAAATACTTCATTCATTAGCAAATCAATTACTAATTGCTCAAAATTTACTTTAAAATTTAGTCACCTTTTTATTATCTTACAATGTTGTCACCTGTTCTTAATATAAGAGAAGGTTATGTTCAAAAAATGTTTATATATAATATTCTGTTAAATTTTTGAATATTATTTGAAATATTTTTGTTATTAAGAGTTGCCATCTGATTAAATAAATATTTTTTTTTTTAATTTTAAACCAAAAATTTCTAAACAAATATCTGTTTTTATGCCTCTTTCCAACTTGTCTAGCAGCAAAAGTTATTAAAAATTTATTATTCTTAACAGTTGCCACCAGATCATAAATATGTTTATTATTTAAAAATATTATTATTATTATTTAAAATAAAAAAAACTTATGTGGCTCAAAAGTTGTAGATTATTGCAAAATTATTGTTTTAGGAGTTGCCACCAAATTATTAACAAAATTACTTCAAAATGAGAAAAATATTCTGAAGGTTTTACTAATCACCTATAATTCTCTTTGAAATTTGGGGAGCTGTTTTACGTAGAATTTTCTAACAAGGTTGCCACCTGTTATTCATGTAAGAAATATTATGTGTTAAATAAATTTTGTATGAAAAATATATCGAACAAGTTTGAGAATATTATTTATACCATCATTATTACTGAGGGTTGCCACCTGATTGTACAATATTTTTTTTATTTAAAATGAAAATTTTTTGGAACAATGTCTGTTACCTCATTAAAAAAATTTTCTTATTGAGAGTTGCCATTCAATTAACAAATAATAATAATAATAATTGAAAAAAAAAAAAAAGTTGCAATAGAATTTGGGTTCGTATGCCTGTTTTTCGATTTGTAAAGTGGTCAAATATGCTAAGTTATAATAAAGTTATGAGCATTAAGAGTTGCCACCTGCATATATAAGTATGTGTATATATACACATTTTTTTATTAAATGAAAAATGTTCAATACAATGCCTGTTTGTATGTTACCTTATTAAACTTTTTTTTCTTGTTAAGAGTTGCCAACTGATTTAAAATATTTTTTTGGCATTTAAAACCAGAACTTTTCAATGTAATGTCTGCATACAACTTGTTAACAGCAAATGTTGCACGTTTTTTACAATTCAATGTGATTAAGAGTTGCCACCAGATTAAAATTTTTTTTTTTAATAATTTAAAAACAGAATTTTTTAACAGAATGTTATTAAATAATTAATATTTTTAAAGGATGCCACCTGATCACATAAAAAAAGTGATTTCAATAAGAAATTTACAATAGAATGTAGGTTTTTAGTCCTCATTTTGACCTATATGTGACCTGGTCTACGAAAAGCGAGCTAACGTGCGAAACTAGTTTTCTGGGAAACAGCTGTTAAATAAAAATCTCATCTTCCATCCGAATCAACTAAAAAGTGAAAATTGATTTTTTGGATTTTTTGACACCTAAGCCTCGTTTCCGCAGACCAGGTCACATATGACAAAGAAAATTACTAATTAACATTTTTTTGCAATACTTGCACATCATGTCAGCTGTCACCTACTAAAGCTTAACCATCAAATTAAAAACACAAAAAAAAAATAAAAATAAAAAATTATTCCGGGAAAAAATTAACATATTTTTTGTTTTCTGACTACCTTGTTCTTCCATAACTGGCCTGGCGTACTCTATGGTGGCTGTTAATTGAAATCAATAAAAGCTGTTATTGCTAGTGGAAACGTCCAGCATACGGACACAATGAGAGCTTGCGACAGGTATCGAAATGGAAAAAATATAAAGCTGTCGTTTAATTTAACGCTTGACTGGCCACGAAGAACGAAGCGCAAGTAAGAGGAAATGAGTAAGGTAACAAAGAAAAACAAAAAATATAAAAAAAAAACTTCACTTTAATGGCAAATGAGAGCAGTCGGGAGATGATGAGACACTTTGGCTGGAAAAATTTGCATCTACTCCTCCTTCATTGCAACGATTTTTAGCTAAGCTTGGTAGAGAAGACAGCAGATGGAGTAGCTGTGTTAGTACTAAGATTATGATTTGGAAACTCTGCAATGGTTAAGGCTAGCTGATAAGTAGTACTACAAGTTTTATTAAAATGCTAATGTACTTTTGAATGTACCCTTTATTATTACCGTGATTAAAATTGTCAACTAATATGCAAGCAATGAGCTAAACAGCGCAGCCTATAGAACTTGACCAACCTCATTTCACACCTAATTACAGCGCGTGAAGCTGAAGCCTGCACGTATGTACATACGTGTGTATGTATTCACACATAATTTAATTCCTCACCCAGCTACTCACGCAACATATGCTTTTGGCTGTGCCCATTCTACAGTGCGACCGAGTCGTCCATTTTGACCGCACTACAACTGCTGCCGCCCGCTTTGCCGTGTGCATTCGCGCAGCTGCCATTAGCGCCGCGTCGTCATATATCGGAGCCTTCGTGTGAATCACCCACATAGCCTTCGTCTGGGCTATCCGCCAAGGGGCCGTTTAAATGCCGCAGCTTTGAGGATTCTTCGGTGGCAGTTGCTGTGGCCGCCGTGGTGGCCGTCGTGTTGCTTGCAGATATGGTTACTGTGGTGGCGCTGCTACTGCTGCCGTCATTACTGCTGCTGGCCGCTGTCGATGTGGTGGGTGAAACGTCGTTCTCATCGCATTCGGGTATGGTGGAAGCGTCAGCCTGCGCAGCTGCACAACGTTTTGCGACGGTCGACGCGGACGTGGTGCCGCACGTGTTGGTGCTCGCTGTGGCCATAGCCGTGACCGCTGTTGTTGTTATTGATGTGGGCACTTGTGTTTGATTTGTTGGTCCATTTGGTGTTAACACAACTGTTGGCGTTGACTTCTGTTGCTGTTGCAGCATATGCTGCTGCTGTTGTTGTTGCTGTTGTTGCATATGCGCCTGTGGGCTTAATACGCCGACAATGGTCGGCGGATAGCGTATGGCCTGCACATGATAGCCAGGCAAACAGGGTGGCCACTGCTGAAATGTGGCATTCGATATTGTGGAAGCGACGCCACCCGCGCCACTTACCGCGCCGCCGTCATGGAGGCTGGGCGCGGGGCTTTGGCTGCTCTTGTAGCCATCCGGTGGCGACGGGTACTGCACTATATGCTGTTGTTGTGTTTGTGGGTAGCCCTCGGCTGTGAAGCGCACATTGGGCATATACTTGTCGTAGGTTGGCGTGCCGGAGCGCTGCAAGAACTCCGCCTCCAGACTGTAACGCATGCCCGGATTCGCAGCGGACGCGGCGAATTGCTGCTGCTTGTGCGCGCGGTTGTGTGGTAGAGTGCGGTAGAAGTTTTGCTGTTGCATGTGTTGTGCGTTTGCGGATTCGGCGCCCAACGAATGTTGCGGCTGCAGCTGTAGGTGATGATGCGAAGGTGGTGGAGGCGCCGACTGTTGCAAGTGCGCGTTGCTGTAATCATAAGCAAAGCCATCCTGACCCAGGAAGCATACTGGATTCAAGTGCACGTCCACTTGGTGTTGTGGCGCCGGTGCGGCGCTCAAGCTGTTCATTACGGTCTTCAATTGCATGCCACGCGGCAATGTCGTCATGGCGCCAAAGCGCGCTGTTGCAGCAGTATTCAGCTGCATGTTTGCCGGCCGTATTATCTGTGAGCCATACTGTGGTGCCAGCTGGTAGCAGTTGTCGAATTGCACCGGCGTCGTCGACATACCCTGTATGCTACATGGCCCCGAACAATCACTGGCCGCATCGTAGTCTGCGTCAAAGGACGCTGTTGTTTTCAGCTTGCCATGTTTAACGCTCTCAGCGTCATTAACCAAATCTGGATTCTTCTCCGCGTAATTGCGTACCGATGAAGGCGGCGAGCAGTAGCTGACAGCATTGCCAACTAACATTGGCGGCGGCGTACCGCTCGCACTAGCCATGCTAACGCTCAACTGCAGCGTCTGCCCGCCATCGCCCAGCACCGCGCTGTTGGCCGTTTGCTGTTGATAGTGCGCGGGCGCGTAGAGCAGTAAATTCTGTTGCATTTGGCCGCCCATAATGACGCCGCCATTCTCTTTACACAACTTGGTGGGCGTCATGCCCTCAGCCATCAATAGTCCCGCGCCGCCGTTCAGTGAGTCGCCATCGTTCAGTATGGACGAGCATTTCATCAAACCCGTCTCGTTGCCACTGCTCTCTGTAGCGTGTGCACCACCGCCAACCACATTGGTAACCGAGCCACCATTGGCACACTTCTTGCGCTTGTTCGGCTGACGCTGTTTGCACTTAATCACTATCGTGCAAAGCAGCACAACAAATATGACGCCGGCGCCCGTACTGCTAGCGATGATATAGTTCATGTAGTCGCGTGGAAAGGACACCTCATTCACCACAGGCGGTTCTTTGATGATAACACGCAGCGTGTAGTTGCTGAAAGTTATGCCCGCCACATTCTTGCCCACACACGAAAAGGTGCCATTATCCTCGGGTCCTACATTATAGATGAAAATCTCACTGCGCTTCTCCTCGGCGCTGCCCGTCTCATCAATATAGTAGTACATATGTAGATTATCAATTAGACTGTCATTGGTCATCACTTGACCGTTAAAGAGCCACAATACTTGCGGCTCGGGTATAGCGCGCACCACGCACATTATCGACATATTACGGCCCTCCGAGATTTCCGTGTACGTCGATGAGGGTGTGACCTCTGGCAAGCAAGCCAGTTCGTCCTTCTTCAGCGTCTTGATCGCTTGCCCTTTCAGTCGCGGCGGCTCCACGCACTTGGGTTCCTCGACCTGTGGCGTCACATAGTTGTTGAGCCACATATGCAGATCCAATAAACGGCAATCGCACATCCAGCGATTGCTCTGCAAACTGATGCCATGCAGCGATTTGGGCAGTATGTGCTGACCCTGTATGAAACCGATGCGATTGCCATCTAAACGCAACCACTCCAGATTGTCCATGCCAATGAAGGCCTCATTCTCAATACGCTCGATCTGACAGTTGCTCAGCTCGAGCGTTGTCAGAAACGAGAGATGCCGAAAAGCCGACACCTTCAGCTCGCGTATGGGATTGCCGCTTAGCGAGAGACGCATCAGCGAACTATAGTCTTGAAACGTCTCGGTGGGTACATTTTGCAGCGAGTTATCCGACAAATCCAACTCCACGAGATTGGTCAGACCGCGAAAGGCTTTCTCGTGTATGCGTATGAGCTGATTGCGCGATAGAAAGATTTTCTGTAGATTCAGCAAATCCATGCGTAGAAAGCGTTCACTTTGCAGCACTTGCAGACTATTGCCCGAGAAGTTCAACACTTGCGTGCCGGGATCCATGCCCTCGGGTATGTTCGGCAGCTCCTTGCCGCCGCACTCGACCGTCTGCTTGCCACCCTTCCACTTGCAGGCGCACACTTCCGCGGGGCAGGTTAGTGCAAGGCGAAAATTGGCCAACACTAGCAGCGTGATGGGCAGTAAGAGGCGGGCAGTTGATTGTTGGCGCATTGTGTTGTTGTTGTTGCTAATATTACGTGCACTCTGCTTTAGTCGCTAGCTGTGTACGAGCATGTATGTGCACCTCGCGGTATGCAGCCGGTAGTGTGTGTGTGTGTAGTGTCAGCAAGTGCGTGTTTGGGTGTGCATGCCGCTTTATTTTGTCTACTCCTAAATGTATGCTACGCAGTTGTGCCGCTTGTGCTTTTCACCACTAAGCGTTTAGTTTTCTAACCAGTCGTGGTGTGTTCTGTGATTTTTGTTGAAAATTTATTTTTATTGTAGTTCTATTTTTGTTGTAATATTTTTGCTTCTTTCTCTCATAGTCTAAAGCCAGCCATTAAAGGCATGGTCTGGGTTTTATTAGCATTTGTCTGCGTAAGTGCATTAATACGGCTCTTTGTCTAACGGTATTCAGCAACAATAATATCCCACTCCACTTGTCAGCGCTCAATGACGGGTTTCAAGTTTTTTATTTAATTTTTTTTTATTTATTCCCTTAAATGCCGCTACTTCGTTGCCGACTGCGTGCCTGCAGTTCATTTAAACTGTCAAATTACTAATCATGATCGCCATTACTTCCCGCGTCAATAGCTTTTGTTGTATTCTTTTATGCTACCACGTGGCCGTCAACCATTCAGTGCGCTCAAGTCTAATCACATTTACGTCAAGCACGTTGTCTGTCTGCCTGGTGTTCAAATTAGGTTGATAATCAAAATCTGGTATTCCTGCTTGTGGGCATTTGTGAGTGACCTACAAATGGACAAGCCTCGATAATGTCGACAGTTTTATGTCGTTTTTCTTCCGGCTGGCCTCCGCTTTATTTTTGCTGCTTTGCACTTTGTCCAGCGACACTTTTAGAATGTAAATTGATTCATTTGACAAACGTGCGTCATAACCAAATGCCGGAAAGTATAATATACTCGCTTGAGCGCTGTGTGCTTTATGTAGAGACTGCTTTGTGTGTCGCTGCTGCGCCTACTACACCCCGCTCTACGTTAAACGAGCGTTGTTGTTTACCCTCAACACCGCTGCTTTCCTTGAGTCGCTCAGTCTTTTGTGTTAATTTCTTTTGCTGTCAGCATAAAGCCAGCGCCTGTCTTATTTTCATATATTTCCTGTGCTGTTGTTGTCTGTTGTGTTTATTAGATGCTTTATCCGCACTTTATCGTGTCTTCTGCTTTATGTATGCCACTCTATTTAAGCGTCTTTCTTATTCACTGTCATTGTCAACAACAGTCGAGCCGTAGCAACGGCAATATAGACACACCGCAATTTCGCTGCAACAATTGATTGTTCTTGAAGGCGCTGTGTTGGCGACTTTGCTTTTGTTATAATTTTTATTGTTGTTGTAGTATATGCGCTTTTTTTTATTTATAGTTGACTTCAAGTGCTGTGCCTCCGGCTTTCTTCCCACACACAGCTCCAGCACAGGTCCACGGTTTACTGCTGCTGACCAATTTATATCGGCCTTGTTGTTGTTCCCTAACTCTGGCTTTGGCGTCGGCAACTATGTTTCACTTTTTGCATTTATTTATTATTTTGCTCTGCCTTGTTGTTTACTTGCTCTATGTTTGCCTGGTATGTAGCTTTCGCACAATCAGCGCTGTGCGCCGGTGGCGTCAGTTGGCTTTGTGGTTGCTTTGGTTGGCCCGTTCGTTTGTGCCAGCTTTACACTTTCACACATTACGTAAACACGCTGCTCGTGACGCATAAACAAAATGAAGCGATTAAGTTACCAGTTGTTTGTGTTCTATTCTCTCAAGTCATCACTTTAACGATGGCAGTGAAAAAATCAATGCAGCGTGTTTTTGTTGCCTGTGGCCGATTTGCCTTGGCTGATTTCTGCAATGAAAAGGAAAAGCGAAAAAATTAATTAACTCTTATAACCTGGAGAGGAAGTAGTATTTTTTGAACTGAAACATATTTGCAAAATACTTTAATTCACCTTGTAAGTGTAGGGGCGTATACGTAACATAACAATTCAGCGGCAGTCGCTACTCTACCATAAACATTGATATAGCTGAGAGGGAGAAAAAATTAATTCTAAGACTAAAATCAAGTTTAAATAAGGAATAAGGAAATAATTAAACACAAATTAAAAATAAATTAAAATTATGTAATAGTTAAATTTAAAATTACATTTCAAACAAACAAAAAAAAAAA
>NW_017537401.1:1314979-1319624 GCF_001853355.1 Bactrocera latifrons | reverse complement strand
AAAATCAAAATCGATATTTAAATTAAAATTAAAACTAAAATTAAAACTAAAATTAAAAATAAAATTAAAATTAAAATCAAAATTAATTTAGGCCAAATAAAAATGAAAATAATAGATATTAGTTCTAATTACATATTATTTAATAATTTTGAGCTTTCATTTTTTATTATTGCATTAAAACCTCGCCTGATGTTTTTAGACATTTGATCGATTTTTTTGGTCTTGTTTGTATAAAAGTTTATAAAAATATACAATAATAAATTAAAAAACTTCAAGTGTTCCAGCCTTGCCATTAAAATATTACATAAAGTAGGCATCTACATACATATGTCTATTAAATGAGTCTAGAGACAAATGAAGAAACATTTTTGCCTAAAAAGATATTCACTTCAGTTTTACTTTAAGACTTTAATCCAAAAAAGACCTGCCAGGACCGACTTTATCACAAAAATCAAATAAAAATATTGGTTGAACTCTAACAAAAAATTGCTTTAGACAACTTTCTGCAGCTTTAGTTTTTGGAAGAGTACTAACTACGTTTTATCGATAGAGCCAAAGCAATGTTGATAATAAATTGATTGGTATACCAAAGTGAACTTCCTAAGATATTTATGAAACGAAGAGCTTGAAACAGCCAAATCTTCAACTTTCAGTTTCGATTTCGTATTTAAAGTCTATGACAGTCATTCATTAAATTAAACGCAGGTCTATTGCTACTAATTTCGGTTATTGCCTCCAGGTAAACTTGCCACGTTGCATACTGCTTTCGGCTATTAAAATTAATGGAGTTAACAAACAACTCTCTGTGCTACTAAATACATTCACGCTAACTAGATACACATACAATTACGTAAAGGACACATGCAACGCTGCGGAACTGGAAAGACAAGCAAATTGTAAGCTTATTTACCTCCTGCAGCAGCAAAGCGTCGAGCAAGTAAATTAAACTTGATTATATCCACTTTATCATATTTGCCACCTTCCCCTTTTTGCATAGACCTGCTTGCTGGCAATAACAGGCAAACAACAAGAATAATAACAATAACAATGCATGTACACAAAACGCAGTGGCAGTAGGCATGAATAAAAACGGCCAAAGCAACAGCAGTAAACGCAATAACAAAGCCAACAATAAATCATGTAACATCTTGTTGGAAAGATACTTAAAGGCATAAAATATAAATTACGCAAAATTAAGCTAAACGCATAGAAAAGCTGAAGCGCACAAGCACACACCCACAATCAGTGACTAAATGTGAAATCAGTTCGAGTGGCGTACATCCTGGTAATGGCATAAGCGGTAAGGGAGTGAGTGTAAACAGCACTGCCAAGAGCATATTTTAAAATGACAGCTATATATCTCACTGCTGAGCAGACAATCGTTACTGCTAGATAAAGCAAAACACACTGCTTTCAGTGGCAGCGTGGTAATCGTGCGAATGGATTCATTTATTTATGTGCGTGCGTGCGCCGGTAGGAAGAGGTAATAAAGTACAGTAACTCAAAGCTGAAATAGGCGGCTGCGAGTACACCTGCCTGCACCTACCGGCGTTTAATAACAAAAGCGAAAGTTATACAAAATAATGGCTGCAAATGCAAACAAATGCTCTGAGGACGCACATAAATATATATGAATATATATGAATATTTATGTAAGTATGTTAATATATATGTGCTCATATATTAATGCATAGATAGTTGGATCTATTGTACTTTAGTGCTTTGTACAGCCGAGCAGCCTGCTCTATTGTTTTGAATATAAAACAAAAGGTGTTGCCGGTAGCCTAACCTGCTCACAGACAAACACTCTCTTGCATATTAGCTGCAATGAGCTCATAAAAACAAACAAAAAAATTTTGTAAAGCTAAAAGGCCTGTAAGAAAAAATTGGTTAGGCATAGAGAAAAATAAATTTGTTAAATTTTTTTTTTAAGAAAATAAAGTTTCCGAAGTTAAACTGGTCTGATCTAGTCACAAACTTCACGTAACCTTGTGAAGGTAGGGGCGTATGCGTTACCTAATATTTCATTAGTTAATCTACCCAAAGATATATTTGTGCGACATGGTTTTTATATCCTTAACACAGTATGCCAAGTTGGCCTCGAAGTTTGCAATACAAAGAACGGTGACGTCAGTTACAGTAAAATATATTTTTATATAACTGATAAGCATGACGAGTTTAGTCAAACCGTCCGTCCGTCTGTCTGTATATTCGTATAAAATTTTTTACACATCTTTTTCTCTCAACGGAGCTGCTCACTTGTCAAAACCGCCGATATCAAGCGCCTTTAGCCTATAGTTGTCATACAAACTGAACCATCGGAATCAAGTTCTTACATGAAAAACTTTTTAAATTGACGAGATATCACAGAGAAATTGAACATTCATTATTACCTAAACCAATGATGTAATTTCCGAAAAAATTATTAAGATCAGAATACTATAGCATATAGCTGCGATACACACTGACTGCTAAAACTAAACTTTTTGTATGGACAACTTTTTTATTTGACAAGATATCTTCACGAAATTTCGTACACATTAGAAACCAAGACAAATATCCAACTTTCAAAGTAATTGTTCATATCTGACAACTAGAACATATAGCTTCCATATAAACTCATCTACAAAAATAAAGTGTTTATATGGAAAATTTGTTCAGTTATCGAGATATCTATACCAAATTTGGTAGATATCACTATCCAAATCAACGCAAGTATCTCCGCTATTTTTTTTTTAGATCAGACCACTATACCATATAGCTGCCATACAAAGGGAACCATCATCATCAAGTTCTTGTATGGAAAACTTGTTAATTTGGATATATATTTTTACAAAATTTTCCATGAGTGATTGTCCAAGGCAACGGTGCATTCTCTGAAGAAATTGTTTAGATCGATTCACTATAGCTAATAACTGCCATATAAATTGATCAATTATAGTGTTTGTAAGAAATTTATGTAATTGTGAAGGGTATAGAAAGCTTCTGGGCAACTGTACTTAACGTATTTTCTTGCTTTATTTTATTTTATTTAAAGGTTTTAAAATTTTCCGAAGTTTTACGGTCAGTTTCTGAGCACAAAACTTCACTTTACCTTATGGTGGAGTATGGGGCGTATACGTTACATAATATTCCACTAGCTGTCGCTGCTTAAAATGTAATGGAATGTTATATAGATATGATATTAAGTATTCATATAGAAAATAAATCAAAGAAAAATATATAAAATAAAGCAAAATAAAATAGTATGCGACAATTTTTCTTATATAAAATGTTATCTCGTAACAGACGAAATTCAGGAAGCTATTCTTGGTCTCTCACAAAAACCATTTTTCGGACTGAAATATGTATATTTTGAATAATAATATTGGTATATACACAATATCTATATGGACTCGGACTAGTCTATGTAAACTGTAAATATACAGTTGCGAAGCAAGCACTAATGGGCATAAGCAGGCAAGCTGTTTCCACGTATACAAACAGCTACCGAATACACACTTATTGACATATGGAGATAAAATTCCCTTGAATATAATAAGAGGTTGTACAACTCTAAAAAAAAATTATCAATTCGACTTACGCGCGTAATTTATGTAGACCACTCCAGCTCTATAAAGATAACGATAGTATATGGTTCATTGAACTAACTCTGCTTTGACCAATTATATCGTCAAACTAACTAATTAAAAAAACAAAAAAAAAAAAAACAGCAGAAACAGCTTCGAGCTTTGATCCTAAGATGAATGATAAATAATAACTTAAAGTCAGGCTCAATCTATTACAGTTTTCGAATATCCAGTCTAAAAATTTTCACAATAAAACTAATCATCTGCAGCTCTATCAAATGCAGAGCTAAAAAATTTTCTACAAAATACTTCTCTAAACAAGAAAAGTGTTCCAACAATGTTAGAAAACAAGCCTCCACACATAACACTTTGCTGTTGCACCCCACGCTATTAGTTAAGCAATTACTTTAACGCTTTAGATACGAAATAAATCCGATGTGAGTGGTCGTATGTGTGAGATAAATGTGTGCTAAATTATATCTACTTTGAAAATAATAGCTTGTAATCAATCTTAGCATTAAGCAACAAAGCAAACAGCAGGAAAAAGATCACACACATAAAAGCACTAGAACCACCACACACACAAACGCAAGCATGCAAGCATGTGTGTGCAGGCAGGCATGAATAAATTAAGGAAACTTTTTGCTTTGCCAGCGCCAAACAGAAAATGCAACAATAGCAAAAACACCAATCATTTATTTAGAGTACAGAGTTTGGAGGTGAAAGGAAAATTCTGTTAAACGAATGCTGTTTGCTGGTTTGTTTTATTTTCTTTAGAGAAACCAAAAAGTACAAAATGAAATAAAAAATATAAACCAATAGCTTAGCAAATAAGTGTGGAATAAATTTCTTATTTTTGAATTCATTTTCTTTTTTGGTATTTTTTAAAAATTAGATGCGTTTGTATATACTATATATATTTGCGGAGGAAATGGAAGTGGTTTTGAGCGACGGTGCTTATGTTCAAGTGTAAGCGCATTAAATTAAAATCTTCGATTCTCCATGCCTATTATACTAAAAAATATAACAAGCTTTAGAATCACAATTATCACAATCGGCATATTTTTCTTTTTGCA
>NW_017537401.1:1308779-1314855 GCF_001853355.1 Bactrocera latifrons | reverse complement strand
ATATAAAATCAAAAAAAAAAAAAAAATTCGCTCTCAAAATTTCTATTTATGTGTATCCATTTCAGCTATGACAAACTCAAGCAATAATTTTATTGCGCCTAAAATCACACTACAAATTTAAAAAAGCTGCCCGGCCTTAATATTTCGAGAATATTATTGTGTTAATATGAAACCAAACTTATACTAAGCCTCCGTAATTGTTATTTAAACAGGTTAATAGAGGTTTAAAAAGCCCTGGGAGTGACCTAGAAGAAAAGTACGATTTATCAGTTCAAACTGATATTAGTTCTTAATTATGATAAAACCTGATAAATAGAATTTTAAAACCCAGAAGACCAACACACAACAAAATAACGTTTCATCAGTGCTGCTTTGAAGGTCTTCAAAACTACGCATTTGTTTTTATGCAACTACAAAAAGCGTGTAAATACTGACAGTCACAATTTAAATAAAGCAACCAAACAGCTTGTATTTCTCTAAAGAACACAAAGTACCTGGAATCAATTTAGTCCAAGTAAGGAGTTAAATAGAAAACCAATAATTTTATATAGGCACAACTACTAGCAAGAGGGTCTAATGCCACAAACTAAAACGGCAGACAAAAGTGGCAACTCAAAGGCCACTAAAACGCTACGATAGAAGCAAGAGAGAAGCACTACCCGAAGACATTGTGCCGAAATCGTATTAAAATTAAGTAAAACTGCCAGAAATGACAAGCGACCGCGCAGCGCAGACAAAGTGTAAGGCAGCGAACGCAGTGACAACAGCAGCAGCAGCAACATTCATGCCCACAACAAAGGGAATGAAGAAGCAGCCAAAGCCAAACTTTGTGGTTAGACTAAAATAAGGAGTATTGTTTGAGCGCTGCCAGCTAGATGCGAAGAAACAGCACACAATGAAAGCCTTGCAAGCAAATCAAATAAACCAAAAGGGATAAAGCACACGGGAAGGCGAAAACAAAAGCGCTAACAAACACACGCACATACTTTGAGAAGGGCATATTATTTGTTATTGACAGCATTGCCTCGCCACAATCGCTGTGCGGGTGGAGGACAATGCGCCACACCCTTATCAAGCTGGCGGCTAGCTGATTAACAGTGGCAGCCATTCTAACTTGTCGGCTTAGCGCTCGTTGTTTGTGCGCATTACACGACGATTTGGGCAAATATTCGTATATCATATGCACATGTATAGCCTGTGCAGATAGAGGGTGTTTTTTGTGGGATAAGAGGTATGAAGTGATTTAAAAAAAAATTAAAAAAAAGCAAAAATATTAACTACGCTTGCAGCAAAGCTAAAACACACTTCACAAATATTAAAACTTTCATACCAGCACTTTATTAGAATGTTCAGTATGTATGGCAGCTATATGCTATAGTTACCCGATCTGCACAATATTTTCGCAGATTGTATCAATGCTTTAGGAAATAATTTATGACAAATTGCGTAACGATATCTTGTGAAATGAAAGAATTTTTCCTACAAGAACTTAATTTGTATCTTTCAGATTGCATGGCAGCTATATGCTATAGTGACCCGATCTGTACAATATTTTCGCAGATTCTGCCAATGCTTTAGGCGATAATTCATGTCAAATTTCGTAACGATACCTTGTGAAATGAAAGAATTTTTCCTACAAGAACTTAATTTGTATCGTTCAGTTTGTATGGTAGCAATATGCTAGAGTGACTCAATCTACATAATTTTTACGGAGATTACGCAGCTGTTTCAGCCATTAACCCGTGTCAAATTTCATGAAGATATCCCTTCCACCAACAAAGTTTTCCGTACAAGCGCTTGATTCCGATCATTCAGTTTGTAGGGCAGCTATATGCTATAGTGATGCGACATCAACTTTTTCCACAAATAAGCAGCTCTGAGACCAGTAAAGGACGTATGCAAAATTTTAGAGCGATATCTAAAAATCTAAAGCTTATGTAGACTGACGTATATAGCTAAATTCACTCACCTCGTCATGCTGATCATATATTTTTTATAGGATCTGTAGATATTATTTCTAAAATTTTACCCTATATATATATGTACGATACAGTACGGTTATATTTGTTTTTGGAACTCTGCTCATTTGTTAGAAGAGACTGCAAATAACCTCTTTCGTAATGTTGCTTAGTTAACCATTTGATTTATTGATTTTATTTACTTTTTTCCTTTTATTGCTAGATAAATTCACAAATAAATATTTTTTTTATTTTTTATTTTTTTTTTTTTTATTTTATAAAAGCTTACATAATAATACAATTATTATACAAACTTAAGAAAATACGCAGCACTAGCATCATGGCTATCGGCCGGCACAAATAAATATATTTTCTATCTATAAATAAAAAAATAAATAAATCGTTTAATATTCCATATTCTTCATTTTCATAATTTATTCAGCTTATCTAAATCGCTTGTCAACAACTACAGCTAGGCGGCAAATAATTCTGAGCGCTAATTGACATTTCAATTTTATTTCGAAATTGCTTTCAACAATTTCAACAAGGACATTAATTATTATAAAAATTCTCTACATGAACAAATATTTATTTTATAAAATCGATAGCAGCGCGGCGAAGATTTTGTTACACAATTTTCTCTACGGCTCAACAGCTAGAAGCTCATTTGCAGCAGCTGCCAGCGAAGAGGAAACTTCCGCTTGCAGCTATGATAGTGTCACAGTGGTGCTAGGAAGTTTTGTGTTGAGGAGAGCAGTTTGCAGTGCTGAACTAATTAAACACTTTTTCATTTATATATATTTTTGTAATCTTTATCAGGTTCTACGGGGTGAAAGAGGAGCAAATGATTATAATTGGTATGAAATATACGTCGAGGAAATATAATGAGATATATAATAATAAAAATATTAAAAAAATGTTAATAAGCAGAACAAAAATTATCTATAATAAATGTGAACGTCCTTATGAGTACTTGTATGGGATTTATTTATTAATTACCAAACGCACCATTTTGCTGTGCTTTTCATAGATAATATCGACTAAATATTGTTTTCAAGGTTTCCTACTTTTTTAAAGAAAAAAAAAAGAAACTTCACTTTTAATGACGAATGTTTATAATCCTTCGAAAGAAAATTTGCCACTGATTTTTTGAAGAGTATCCCTTCCGTATGTTTTGCCCGTTGAGTTCAACCTTCGGTGAGTCATTCGAGCATTTCGGCTTCGGTATGATATCACATGATGTTGGTGGTAAAACCGCCCAATAACGGTCGCCATTGACGGTTACGTTCACAACGGTTTCATTTTTTAAGAAATATGCACCGATGATTCCTCAGTCTCACAAAGAGTGAAGCCATGTCCCTTTGAAAGGTCGAGCGGATTCAGTTCTTGCACAACTAGAATTTTGGTACTCTTTTAATTTAAGATCTCGACGGCAGTCCAAGTGGCTGCGACCTGCGCTGAATCGACTCTCCACAGTCTTGGTGTACACTCTCAGCTATGGGGGCTCTTCTCTGCGTGCTAGACTTGCTCTATTCGGTCGAATATTATCCCATATTCTTTACAGAACATGAAATTTCGAAATAAAGTTGAACGACTTATAAACGTTGTTCAGCCGTAAGTCTTTCTATGTTGAAATGCTAAACAGTACTAAACAAAAATATCACGACAGCTTGAGACGACTCATGCGTAAACTGTCCAAAAAATTATATTGCAGAAAGTATCTTTAGTAATTTGTCCTATGTTAATGCTATCCAGATGTGTTATTAATATATTTTTTCTCAATCATTTAAAAACCTAAATGATCAAGAAAAGAAGCCAAAACCTCTCTCCAAACGTAAACGTCTGTTTAATGAAGAGGCCATCGCATTTTCCTTTAAAAGAATGCCCACACCCAACATTGACCTCATTAATCTTTCTGCTCCTTGTCCTCAGGGAGAGAAGCTTTCGTCTGATCTGAACACAGAGAAGAAGGAACTGAAAATGTTAAGTGAAAAACTTTTCAGAATCTGCTTCCAAATATCTCTAAATCTGGTAATAAAAATTTTGTTGTAATACCGCGAAAAATATCAATTTTCATCTTAAGAAGTTTTTCGAAAATATTTTTTCCTAAAAAAAAGTCAATGGAATTGAATTTGGAGTTCTGAATGAGTTGTCATTCTCACCTCTTTTTTACATCGAACCATCTAATCAGTATCAATATATTTCGGCAAATTTTCAGTATTAGCATTATCAGTAGTGATTGCCAATATTAGAGCCTTATGTAAGTTGTTACTAAAGTAAATGGCTTGGGATATATCACGGCAGATTTTTTTCTTTTTATATAAGAAACAACTTTCGCAATATTTGTACTTCTTTCTCTATAAGCAGACAATGAAATTAGATTGTCAGTCATGAATAAAGAAAACGGCGAGAAAAACAAATAGAGGAAATAAAATTCCAATGCGTCTAAAGATTGCTGTCGTTTATTGCTCACCACTGCCACATTACAAACTACTCGCCTCAGTGCGCACTGGCAGCTGTGTGTGTGTGCGGATTTCACTAGAATTGCTCATAAACCAAGCAAATGAAATGCTAACAAAGCCTGTTATGTTGCTAAAAAAGTTTATTATTGTATTTGCCTTACCCCCACACACGCCGCTACAATTATGCATAGAAGCCCCACAGCGCCGATTGGAAATGTTCACCATTCAAGTGGAAAAGTTGTTTGGAAGGAGCCGAAAAAAACACGAAAACAACAATCAGGCGGAAAAATCCGCAAAACTCTTACGTAAGCACTAGCATAAGAATCAAATTGATAGCAGACGTTGCTGCTGCCGCTGCTGTTGTTGAGGCTTGGCAGCGCCGCAGCCACACTTCGCCTGGGGCCAGCAGCGGAAGACGAAGCATGTGCGCAAAGTAAATGTGATTATATTAGCGGCATGTTGCTGATAGCATCAATTCGGTGCTCATAATAGCATCATATATCGCTCCGTTTAAACTGCTGCTTTGCCTCACTACTACTGCGTATCAGCAGGGGTATAAAGTGCGCATTTATTTATTGCCAGCGCGCACTTGTATGTATGTGTTTGGCGGGCTTTCTCTGCCTGCGAAGAACAGAGTATTGATTTTGCTCAAACAATTCCTTGCCAGCTGCACAAATGCAAACAAATATATATGTATACATAGATACTTATGAATATGTAGTTAACTAGTGCTACAACTGTAAGCCTACACCACAATACAAGTTCGTGCGTCTGCTTGCTTCTGTACAATAGCATAAGCGTTCGCGCAACTGATTTGCGCTCGTCTCTCAACGTGAGTTCAGGGTTAAAAACGCATTACGCGAAGCGGCAAGTGGGCTGATTGCTTGCTGGTAGCGCTATTTGCTGTGGCTGGTGACTGGCATTAATATTGTTTATTAGTGTTGCTGTTGTTGAATACATGCTACACTTAGTGGCTGCAACTGATGAAGTGTCTTGACATTGTTGTAATTATGATTATTGTTGTTCGCAGTTCTCTCATCCTTTGGTAGATAATTTGTCGTTAGCACACAGCTATACATAAGTTTATCAGTGCCTATGTATGTACGTGTGTGTGCAAGTAAGTTTTAACACTTTAATCTCGCTTGTGGGAGGAAATTGTACAGGCGGAAGTTGAAAGATTGATTGTGAAAATCAGTGTTGGTGACACTGCACAGTGGGCATGTTTGGCGAAAACTGGAAATGTTAAAGTTTAACTGATCAAATGATAAAAGTTTGCGAGCTACGAGAAATGTGGTTGCAAGCAAATATAAACTTTTTTCGATATGAAAATAACTTTATATAAGTTTTTTTTCCTCAAATTTTCAATGAGAAGTTTTTGAGCGCTAAGGAAAAGTGGATGCCAGATAATCTACAATTTTTTCGAAGTAAAATAATATTATACATTTTTTTTTTTTGAAAATTTTTGGTATCTAGGTTTAATATTTTTTTTTCAAAGATTTTGAGGTTTTACAAACTGTGATACCAGAAAATATAAGTTCGCCCGATGTAAAATAACCATTATTTATATGTTTTTATGAAAAATTTTAAAATCTAGATCTATGTTCCAAATCTTTACTAAGAAAAAATTAAATTTTACATACTTTTTTTTACAAATTT